>NW_006399971.1:3353555-3359803 GCF_000299155.1 Elephantulus edwardii
TTAGAGCTGTTGTACATAGGGTCACTATGAGTCACAAGCGACTCGACGGCACATAACAACAATAACAAGAACAAAATTATTCCTCAAAAATATAAATACAAAGAGATACTTTGCATAGATTAAATTATTTTAAAAGCTATTAAGAGATATTAATTGGTTATGGCCTAGTTTTGGTATTCCTACATATCTATTACAAAATTTATTAAGAATCTTAGAAGTAGAAGGTCTTTCAGATATTCAAAGTCCTTGAAAGCTAATGCCTGAAGGAGAAATGGAATTACAAGTCATAGAGTAAAGGATACGTGAAGCTTAAGTAGAGTGCATAGATTTAAATAAACCTGTAAAATTGATTATTATTCATTTTTTTACACTCCCCCTCGGAATATTATATCAAAAAAAGAAAATAATAGAATGGTTATTTTTGGGAAATAAATGTAGTAATGTAGTAAAAAGTTAGTTACATATGCTAAAAAATTTGTGATCTCATCCTGTTTTATATATTTTTTTAGGTTTTAATCAAAGTTGATACAGAACTTGTATATCCATTCATTCATTGTTGTACATTTTCCTTCCTGCCCATCCCCTCAGTTTACTTTTCTCTTTGATAAAAAATTCTTTCATTATTGTAAAATCCACCCCCCCGTCCACTTTACCGTGTAGCTCTTATCCTGAACTGTTGTTATGAAAATAATATCTAATCTTATATTCCTTTTAAATAATTCTATTCCTCATCTGTTTTAATGCAGTACACATTATTTATCCCCTCTTTTCTTAGTTATCCCTCAACCCCCATGTCAGTCCTGCTTTATAACAATGGCATTATGCAGTATGTGTCTTTTTGTGACTGAGATATTTCACTCAGCAAAATGTCCTCCAGGGTCACCCATTTTGTATCATTTTCATGAGTTCTTTGTTTTTCAGTGTTCCATTGTGTGAATATACCATAGCTTCTCTATCTATTCGTTTGTTGATAGGCACTTGGGTTGTTTTCATCTCTTTCCTATTATTGTGAACAATGCAGCAATAAACATTGGTGTGCATATATCTGTTTGGGTGGCGGTTCTGATTTCTTTAGGGTATATTCCCTGTAGTAGAATTGCTGAGTAAATGGTATTTCTATTTCGAACTTTCTGAGAAAGTGCCATACTGTCTTCCATAGTCGTCACACCATTTTACACTCCCACCAACAGTGAATAAGGGTTCCAGTTTCTCCCCAACCTTGCCAGCATTTGTGGTTTGCTGCTTAGTTGAATTTTGCTATTGTTACTGGGGTGAGATGATATCTCATAGTTGTTTTAATTTGCATTTCTCTTAGAGCTAGGAATTTTGAACATTTCTTCATGTATTTGTTTGCCATCTGAATGTCTTCTTTGGTGAAGTGTTTGTTCATATCCTGTGTCCATTTTTCAATTGGGTTATTTACCTTTGTCTTGTTGTGGTGGTGATCTCATCCTTAAAGTTTAGCTGACACTATGCCAACTAATGGCTGCTGCCTCAGAGGAAATTATAGTACCATTCATATCTTCACAAATAAAAAATAATTTATGGAAAATATAAAATTATTGGAGGGAAGCTTTTGCAAACACTTTATCAGAAAGACATCTAATTCTTATCCCTTATATAAATGATTATGATTTATAAAAGACTAATTGAATACTATATCCACAAAAATGAAAACTTCACCTCTGCAAGCATGTACTTATACAGATACAGATGCAAATAAGATGGGCTATGCAGGCTATATTAATGGTAAAGATAATAAAGTAGTTAAAACTAACTTGGTTTCTGTTCAACAAGCTGCATTATATGCTATTATTATGTTATTGCAAGATAAAGCTTTTCCTTTGAATACAATACAGTTACTGATTCACAATATACTGAGTTTACTGTAAGAAACATAAAAGCAGTATATATCCCTTGTCAAGATATTAATATAAGTATGCTATTTACTATGTGACAAGTTTTAATTCATCAATGAGAATCATATCTATATCTATCTATCTATCTATCTATCTATCTATCTATCTATCTATCTACATCTCACTCATATTTGAACTCATTCTGGCCTTCCAGGACAAATGCCACAATTCAATGATAAAATAGATCAATTCTTAGTAGGAAATGTTAAACTTAGTGAAGATTTTAATCTATATACTCATTTAAATGTTAATAGAATGATAAAAAAATTGAAATTACTTGGCAACAAGCTCGAGAGATTATATAAAGATTTACTCAATGTGGACCCATTAATGTACCACATTACAAAAAAAGGAGTCAATCCTAGAGGTGATAGACAAAATGTATTATGGCAAATGGATTTTACTCACATTCCTTACTTGGGAAATTACAATATGTTCATCATACCTTTTCAGGCTTTCAGTGGGCCACAACTTTAACAAGAGAAACATCAGAGTGTGTAATTTTTTTAATTGAAACTTTTTATGTGATGGACCTTTCATCAAGTATTAAAACTGATAACGGTCCTGCTTATAATTTTAAGAAAACACGAGAATTTTTCCAAAAAATGGAACTTTAAACATATTACTGGTATTCCTTATAATCCCCAAGGACAAGCCATAATAGAAAGAGCTAATCTGATTTTACTTATTATTTTGAAAAAACAAAAGGGGAAGATGGGATAGGATGAATATAATTTTACAAAATTTACTTTAAATTTTTAAAATTCTAATGAGAAGGAGAAATTCCAGCTGAAAGACACCAGGTATTACAATCTACTAAAGAATTTAATCAGCCTATATATTTTAGGGAACCTCTAACTAATTAATGGGAAAAGGAATTTGTCATTCATTGGGGTCAAAGATTTGGTTATATTTCTATAGCCACAGAAATGCTGTGGTTACTTTCCAGAAAGGTGAAACTCCGAGATGAGTCAAAAAATGCCACACTTTGATGAGGACGGAGTTACAGAACGGATGAGATGAAGAGAAAAACAAACAAATAAGAAGGAATCAAAGAAGAAAAGAAGCCATATTTGCCCTGATGACAAAATAATAATAAAAGCAAAAGGGGGTATTTTGGGAAGCCAAATGTTAAACCAAATGTTAAAACAAATGCTTGATCAGGAACTGAAGGAGGCACAAAACAAGCTGGAATTTCTCTTGTAATAGATTACAAGGAACGAGGTGCTATTTCTCCTGAGACAGATCACAGGAGATAGGTACTCCAGCAGACTAGGTGTTGCCCACCACCTCCCAGTTTGTCCTTGTGGTTTTGTCCTTCCTAAGATAAGAAAAATATGTTAGCAGAGAAAAACATAGCTTCATTAGTAAATACTTTTCTCTGTGATTTATCTCCTGGCAATTTTCAATAAAGGCAAGAAAGACTCTAGGTTCAGGGCAGCAGTCTTTGATCTGTTTGCCCCCTGAATTCACTCTCTTCTCCCCCTCATTCTCAGTGTTCCTGTCTCTTCATTCCTCCTGGTCGATAACATGATTCTTTAACTCACCATCTCCGAGAAGTTGAAAAAGAAAAGCATGAAAACCTGACATACTCTAAGAAAAAAAAAAACCTCACACACACACAAGAAAAAGAAAGAAATAACAAAAATTAGGGCAGAAATAAATTACATAGAAAACAGAAAAATAATTGAAACCATCAACAAGACCAAGAGTTGGTTCTTTGAGAAGGTCAAAGGTTTGCAAAATTTGATGGGTGTAGGGAGGGGTGGGTAAAGGAAATGGGAAAGATCTAGTGTGAAAATAAAATGTATAAAAAAATTTTAAGTACACCAGAATAAAATGAAAATTTTATTTAAATGAAAGAAAAAAACATTAACAAAAGAAAAGAAAAGAAAAGAAAGAAAGAAAGAAAGAAAGAAAGAAAGAAAGAAAGAAAGAAATAAAGAAAGAAAGGAGATAAAATGGGCAATGCCACAACAAAATAAACTAAAATAAAAAGGTTAACAATGCCATATTATGAAGAACTATAGTCAAACATTTGAAGGAGGAGCGGCATCCACTGCCTAAACAACATGCTTCCAGAAACTCTATGAACTTTGATAAATGTTAATAGTTATAGAAAAGCTTCAGGCCTTTTGTTCATAGGGTCCCTATAAGTCACGCTTGACTCAAAGGCAATCAACGACAGCAACATAAAAAAATAGGAAAACCTAGAGGAAATGAATAAATACTTAGAAACTCACAATCTACCTAAACTGACACAGACTGGAGTAGAAACCATTACGAAAAAGAAATTGAACAAATAACAATTTCCAACAAAAAAAAAAAGCCCTAAATCAAATGGTTTTACTAGTAAATTTTATTAAACTTTCAGAGAAGACCTGTCACCAATTTTATACAAAGTATTTCAGAAAATAGAAAAAAAGATGGAATTCTCCCAGACTCTTTCTCTGAAGCAAACTCATCCTTTATACCAAAGTCAGGTAAAGATATCACCAAAATAAAAAGCAAAAACTCAACAACTATAGACCAATATCTCTCATGAGCATAGATGCAAAAATTATCAATAAAATCTTGGCCACTAGAAGCCAACAGTACATTCAGAATACACTTCAGGCTGGGTTTAGAAGGGGTCGTGGTACTAGGGATATTGTCACTAATGTCAGGTGGATCTTGGCTGAAAGCAGGGAGTACCAGAGGAATGTCTATCTGTGTTTCATTGATTATGCAATGGTGTTTGATTGTGTGGATCACAACAAACTGTGGCTGACTCTGAGAAGAATGGGAATCCCAGAACACTTGATTGTGTTAATGAGAAACCTATAGTTGGACCAGGAGGTAGTCATCAGAACAGATCAAGGAAACACTGCGTAGTTCAAAATTGGGAAGGGTGTACACCAGGGATGTGTCCTATCTCCATACCTTTTCACACTATATGTAGAACATATTATCTGGGTTCTATTAGAAGAAGTGTGGCATCAGGATCGGTGGAAAGTTCATCAACAGTCTGTGTTATGCAGATGACACAACCCTGCTTGCTGAAACTGAGGAGGACCTGAAGTGCTTGCTCCAGAAGGTCAAGGACTGCAGTCTTCAATATGGATTGAGGCTCAATATCAAGAAGACAAAGATTCTCTCCACGGGGCCAGCTGACAGCATCAAGATGGATGGTGACGTGATTGAGACTGTAAACAGCTTTAGTTTGCTTTGCTCCACAGTCAACACTCTTGGAACCAGGAAATTAAAAGACATATTGTGATGAGAAAGTCTGCTGTTAGGGACCTTTGCAAAGTACTGAAGAGCAATGGTGTCACTCTAGAGATTAAGGTGCGCCTGATACAGGCTGTGGTCTTTGCAATCACATGCTATGCATCAGAGAGCCGAACAATGACTAGGGAGGATAGAAGGAGGACTGATCCCTTTGAGCTGTGGTGCTGGAGAAGAGTATTGAATATACTATGGACTGCTAAGAAAACTAACAGGTTCACCTTGGAGAGGCTTAAACCAGGCTGTTCCTTGGAGGCAAGGATTCTGAAGCTTCATCTGACATACTTTGGACATGTTCTGGGGAGAGACCAGTCCTTGGAGAAGGACGTAATGCTTGGGAGGGTGGAGGGACGGTGCAGGAGAGGAAGACCCTCTATGAAGTGGATTGACTTAGTGACTGGGATAATGGGGGTAGGTGTGTCGGAGATAGTGAGATAGGCACAGAACAGAGCAGGGTTTATGGCTGTTGTACATAGGGTCACTATGAGTTGCAGGCAACTCGATGGCACATAACAACAGCAACAACAACAACATCATCATCAAGCAGGATTCATAATAAGCATATAAGAATGGATCGACAGAAAAACAAATAATGATATTAATCTCATTAATAAAGAAATGGACAAGAAACATATGATCATATCAACTGATGCAGAAAAGACCATGGCCAAGGCCCAACATCTCTTCCTGATAACAACACTCAGTGAAATAGGAATAGAGGGGAATTTCCTCAATATAGTCAAAAGTATTTATGCAAAACTAAAATTCAATATCATTTTCAATTAAGAGATACTAAAGGAATTTCTCTTACAAACAGGTACCAGATACCTACTATCACCATGTTTATTCAATGTTGTATTGGAAATCTTAGCTAGAGCAACTAGGCAAAAGAAGGAATAAAGAGGCATTCAAATTGGCAAAGAGGGGTAAAGATCTTTTAATATGCATAGAAGAATGGGAATCCCAGAACACTTGATTGTTCTAATGCGAAACCTATACTTGGACCAGGAGGCAGTCGTCAGAACAGAAAAAGGGAACACTGCATGGTTCAAAATTGGGAAG
>NW_006399971.1:3362044-3367620 GCF_000299155.1 Elephantulus edwardii
GCAAACTAAAGCTGTGTACAATCTCAATCTCTTCACCATCCATCCTGATGCTGCCAATTGGTCCAGTGGTGAGAATCTTTGTCTTCTTGACACTGAGCCTCAATCCATGTTGTGTATGAACAAAAGCTACTATTTAGCCATAATCAAAACAGCATGATACTGATGCAATGCTGGATATGCAGATTAATGAAATAGAGTTGAGAACCCTGAAATCAACCAATCTGCCTATGGTCAACTGATATTCAACAAGGAAATAAAACCATTAAATGGGGAAATGACAGTCTCTATTACAAATAATATGGCCCCAACTGGATATCTATCTGAAGAAAACTGTAACAGGATCCACATTTCACCCCATACACGAATACCAACTCAAAGTGAATCAGAAGATGTAGAGGTAAAATACTCCCATAAACATCATCAGAGAAAAAGTAGGGACAAACTTAACCTTAAGTGGCACAAATGGGTTAGCAATCAGACAACAATACACTATGAGGAGAGGATAAAATCTATGAATGTTGCTGTTGTTACGTGCTGTTGAGTTAAGGATGACTCACAGCGACTCAATGAACAATAGATATGAACCCTGTCTTATCCTGTGCCATGCTCACAATCTCTGATACATTTGAGCTCATTGTTGCAGTCACTGTGTCAATCCACTTGGTTGAGTGTCTTCCTCCCCTTTTCCATCCTTTAACATTTCCAAGCGTGATATCCCTCTTTAAGGAATAACCTTTACTAGCAATATGCCAGTGTGTGAGATGAAGCTTTGTCATCTTTGCCTCCAAGGAGCACTCTGGCTGCACTCTGTTCTGTTCTCTAAGACATACCTGTTTGTCCTCTTGGCAGTCCATGGGATATTTTCTCCAGTACCACAGTTCAAAGACATCAATTTTTCTTCTGCCATCCTAATTCATTCATTAGCTCTCAGCAGAATTGTAAATGTTTGAAAAGATCATGGCCTGAATCAGATATACCTTAGTCCTCAACCCAACATCACTGTTCTTCAATAATTTGGAGAGGGCTCTGACTGAAAACTCTCTGATCTCCTGACTGCTAGTACCAAGTATATTGATTGTAAATCTAAGTAAGATGAAGTTGTTGACAGTTTCAATCTTTTCTTCCTCTATGGTGATGTTGCCTTATATATCCATTGGTGAGGAGTTTTGTTTTCTTGACTTTGAGAGGAAATCTATACTGAAGGTTGCAGTGTTTAACCTTCTGCAGCAAGCACTTCAAGTCCTGCTAACTTTAGCAAGCAAGGTTTTGCCATCTGCCTAATGAAGGTTGTTAATGAGTCTTCCTCCAATCCTGATGCCACGTTCTTCGTCAGAGTCCAGCTTCTAGAATAATTTTCTCAGCATACAGATTGAATATGTGTGGAGAAAGAATACAATTCTGACATACACTTTTTAAACTTTAAATCATGTATTTCTCTTTCTCTCTTTTTGCCCAACAGCCTCTTTGTGTAGGTATAGGATTCACATAAGCACAATTAAGTTTTTTGGGATTCCTGTTCTTTTCAGTATTGACCATAGTTAGCTATGATCCACAGAGTTAAATGCCTTTATAGTCAGTGAAGCATAAATAGACATTCTTCTGGTATTCCTTGCCAGAATCAACAAATGAGACCAGGCCTAAAAAGAAAATTCTTGTGTGAAATAATCAGCTGCTCCATAGGAGAAGAATGGGCAATTTCCTCCCATGTAATTTACTGCCTCTGAAAATCCACCGGAGGGCCAACTATGGATGGTTTGGTTCTAACTCACTGGCACCACAACAACAAGAAGGAGTGCCTTGGAGGAAAGCCCTAACAATGAGGAACCCACCACAGAAGATCTACTGAAGACAGACAACAAACCAAAAAAATCTTGAACCCTACCTTGTTCCTGAGGGTTCTCAGTCCACAAGGGTTCAGCTTAGTCTACAAACAGCTTTTATGAGCATTCAAAGAGATATAAAATCCATATAATGATGGCTGAAGAAGCTTCTGCTTCATTTTGCAATCCCCTGGGCCTCCTGTGGGTCTCCTGTGGTCAATTAGCACTAGGCATTTACGAACCCTAGGAGAGAAAGCCATAAAAGATAATGAGACCTCCTCCAGGATTTTCACCAGAGAAGTATAAATGATTCCATCCACTATTCCATCCAAAGAATTAAGATCTAGTTCTTTGGAGAATTCTAGGGAAAGAAATAAAGCACAGAAAATAAAGTTGGTATATACCTGCATATAACATCCAATTATAATTTATCTTTATAATATTTTCACTCAGTGGCAAAATAAATTTTTTGAATCTTTATTTTTCTTTTAAATGATTAAGATTACATTTTCTAAGTTTAAAAATTTAATAAAAACCCCTTTTGCTTGTGTGTTCACATTGTGGAAAAGAAATAGCATAAACATCTTAGTAGAGTCAGAAAAGACCACTTCTGCAAGGTGATTAGCATGAAATATTATTTTAAAAATTAGCAGTTGAATAAAAATTCTCTAAAGGAGCTCTGGTGGCCTAGTTGCAAGAAGCTGCACTGCAATCCCCGAGGTATGCAGTTTGAATCCACCAGAAGCTCTGCTGGAGATGGAGGGGCAGTCTCCTCCTGTATCAGTCAGATCCAATTTGACGGCACACACACACACACACACACACACACACACTAATAATAATAGTAAAAATTCTCTATTACCTGACTTATCAGTCTTTATGAAGCAAATGGTTATAAAATTTTTCAACAGCTGGACTTTGATCCATGAACTTCATTTATTATTCCAATGTCATTGAGACTGTCTCATTTTTTTAATAGAAAAGTTAGATTTTCATTCTTTCATTGTTGTATATTTTCTTCCATCCTCCTTCCTTCCCCCACCCCAGTTAACTTGTTTTTTGTGCTTTATTCCCGCCCCCCCCCAGTTTATTTACAAAACTGAAACACAAATTTCTTTAAATTACACTCACCTCCACCCATCAAATTGTACAACCCAATGATTAATCTTCTTCCCTCTCTCTGCACATCCACATCCCTCTGCTTCCAGTCTCTCCCACCCCTCCTGGATCCTTATACTAATTCTACAATAAAGGTTTTATACAATATATATCCTTATGGGACTGAATTAGTTCACTCAGCATAATGCTCTCCAGTCCCTCCCAAGTTAGGTAATAATTTACAAAGTTATTGCTCCTACACGCTGCATAGTATTCCATTGTGTGACTGTACTATAATTTTTCAATCCATTTGTTTGTGGTTGGACATTTGGGCTGTTTCCATGTTCTTGCAATGGTAAGTAATGCTGCTATGAACATTGGTATACAAATCTCAGTTTGTGCCTCAGTTCTCACATTCCAGGGTATATTCCAAGTAGTGGAGTAGCTGGGTCATGTGGAATTTCATGTCCAGCTTTTTGAGAAAGCACCAAACTGTCTTCTAGAATGGTTGTAACATTTTACAATCCCATCAACAACGTATAAGATCTCCTTTCTCGCCACATCATCTCCAACATCTATTACTTGTTGCCCTGTTAAACTTTGCCACTGTTACTGGAGTGGGATGGTACCTCATTGTTTTGATTTGCATCTCTCATATTGCCAGTGATCTGGACTGTCTCATTCTTACTTCTCAATTACAGCAGCTTGTCTGTGTTAGTTTCCTAGGACTGCTTTACCAAACAGTCACGAATTATGTAAAGTGTGTAGATGGTGCATGAAAATGGTTAACACACACAGCTACTAACTGTAAAGTTGTAGGTTCAAAGTCCACTTAGAAGTGCATCCAAAGGAACAACTTCCATAAAATTCACCATTGAAAATTGCATGGAGCCTAGTTTTACTCTCACAATCATGGAGTTGCTATGCATCCCAGTTAATTTGAAAGAAATTGCTTATGTGGCTTAAAATAATATTTATATGTTGTCTCACAACTCTGGAGGTTTGAGCCTAAATTCAGAGTGATGTCAAGGTCATACTGAGAAATCTTTTGAGAAAGACTTTTTCTTGTCTCTACTAGCTTCTGCTAGCATCAGGAATTTCTTGAGTTATGTAAGTTGAAGCCAATCTCTATCACCACCTTCACAAAACAACCTTCTCACTCTGTTTGTCTATCTCTTCTCCTATTTTCTTTTTAAATTTTCTTTTATATTGGTTTGCCAACAAAATTCCCATGTGTTGTATTTCACACTTTCCTTCATTCATATTGTTTCATACAATCATTCCCCTATCAGTCATATTTTATTAAAGGGACACTCAGAAAATTAAACTTTACTGCTTTTGAGTCAGAACTGTCTCATAATTAAACTCCCTTGGGTTTCTGAGACTGTAAAGTACATAAGAGGAGATTACCAATCTTTCTCCCGCAGGATCACTCTTGGATTTGAACAGCTGAAAAGGCTCAGCTTCGGGTTACTAACACAACTTCCTATAAACTAGGCCACCAGAATTCTCTAAAGGCCAATGAGTCAAGCATTAACTGCTCAACTGCTAACTGAAAGGTCATCAGTTTGAACAAATTAGCTACTTCTTGGCTAAAGGTCTACTCTATTTCAGTACTGAGTAGGTATGGAGAAAGGACACAACCCTGCTCTAGAACGTTCTTGATTTTAAACCTTGCCATGTTCCCTTGGGACAACTCTGGTTTATGGATAGGTTTCATATGAACACAATTAAGTGTTCTGGGATTCCCGTTGTTCTCAAAGTCAGCTCTTATTTGTTAGGATCCACTCAATCAATTTCCTTTGCGTAGTCAATGTTGTTGTTGTTGATTGCAATCGAGTCAAGTGTGATTCATAAACTCATAGCAACCCTTTGAACCAAAGGTCTGAAGGCTTTCTGTAACTGTCTACATTTATCAAAGTCCATAGTTTTCAGAAGCATGTTGTTGAGGAAGTGGATTCCACTGATACTTCAGAATTGTCAATAGAACACAAGTTTATCTTTGGTAGTCTCTGCTTTCAATCAAGGTCTATCTGACACCAGCAATAATCACACCACAGTTTCTTCTGAATCCAATTTGAATTTCTCACAGTTCCCTACCCATGAGCTGTTTGAGCCATTTTTTACTAATCTTGAGCAAGATTTTACTTATCATATAATATTAATGATATTGTTCAATAATCTCTACACTGAGCAAATCATTTGAGAAGTGAAGTACTTTTAATTTGCCAAGCACTTAAATGCTGATGAGCAGAGTCATAGTAATTTTTACAACACTGTGCATTGATCAATTCTAGTTCACTCTGAAAGGATGAAGAGATGGACAATGTATGAACAGATGAAAGCCAGAAGAGACTTGAATTCCCACCTACCATTGTGAAGATGATGCTTTAACCTGAAATCATTAAGAAATGTACATAGTACATAAATATTACTGAGAGTCTGAGGTAAACAGAAAATTACAGATACAGTGAGCTGAAAAAAAATTTTTTTTTTTTTGAGACGAAATCCAGACGTTTATTTGAGCTTTTCGGTTTGAGCGGAGAGCTGGAGGGGTGGGGGTGGGCGGGCACATTTGTTTTCTTGGTTGTTGCAACAGCTAAGTCAAATCAGGAGTGAAAGTAAATCTAAAGTTAGAGACCAAGTGAAATGAATGGT
>NW_006399971.1:3368070-3400642 GCF_000299155.1 Elephantulus edwardii
TTAGTATGAAACGCTGGGGTTCAGATGGAAATTGACCCAAGGAGGGGTAACAGGGGAGAGGCAGGGGGACCTGCACCTATTGGACCCCATGTGGACTGCAGAGCGTGATGACACAGCTTGTGGAGAGTGGCTGCCCACCAAAGAGGACCCTGAGAAAGACAGTAGCATGAGAACCGGGGGACGGGAGAGCAGGAATGGTGGGGCACAGGGCAAAGCCGAGATGGTGGTGCCCTTGAGTGGAGGGTTTTCCAAACATCTGTGTGGTGGGCTAACTGCTGGGCCCTGGCGTCCTTGTTCCCAATCCACTTTTCCCTTTTATGTTGTGAGAAGTGGGAGAAACTGACCCTGGGTTTCCTCCCCAGGAAACAAGTCACTGTCCTTAAGCTTTCGTATCTGTTTCCCTTTGTTCCAATTTCCTATTTGACCCAATTTATGCTTGGAGGTTAGTGAGACTTGCAAACATCAAAGCACCACGAATGCATGTGACATCTAGTGACACTGGGTTGAGAAATGCCAATATAAATACCATATATCAAATTACCATTGTTTCACACCAGGATAAAAAGGGAGAGGTGGGGAGGAGGGGGCGGGGGCAGGGAGCCTTGTTCTGGACAGAAATGAAGGAAAGAGCACAACCGATCTGAAGCAGCCAGTGGTGGAGTTGAAGGTATGTGACCCTACGCTCGCGGGTGGACGGCCGGGGCCGCCGTCTGCTAACACATCTTGGCAAAGTGAATGGGAACCGAGTGCTGTGGCTGGCGGGTGCGACCTCGTGGTGATGGTAACGGCAGATCGGAAACAACCTGGTTCTGTTGAGCTTAAGGCCACACATGTTCCTATTCTCCAGGAAAAAAAAAAACGTTCCCACACGAAACAGAAGTGTCAAGAGCTGCGGAGATGGCTCAGTACTCTTCCTGCTGCTGCGGCTGCTGTTCGTGGACGGGCTCCTCGGCTTCTGGCTCCTCTGTGTGACCCTCGTGTTCATCTGACGCATACAGGACTTCCATTAGTCGCTGCACGAGGTCGTCGTTTTCCTGCCCGTGTTCTTGGCAGAGCAGTTCAATCTCTCTCAACTTCCCGAAGTAGAAATCCCTCTCCTTTTCCACACCTTCGAGGGCCAGTTTTAACGAGTGTACCTGTTCGTTGAGCTGTATGACCTGTGTTTCTAAATCTTTATCGGATCTGGATGCGGAGCCGCTGGACGAAGCCCTTTTGGCTGAGGAGGGATGAGAAGGTGTGGATCCGGGTTTAGATGCTGGACTTGATTTAGCCGCACCTGCTGTGGGGGAGTTTGCATGGTGAGACTTTTTCGGCAGGTTGAAGATCTGTTCGCCAGGGTTGTGGGGAGGAATTGCATCTTGCCCTTGTCGTGCCTCTACGGGATCATACTCCTTCCCATCATAGTTGGCATCGTAGAATTTCTTAAACCACTGAATAAAATCCAGGTTGTCCTGGAAACGTCCTTTCACTAGCTTCTCCACCGGAATTACCTTATCGACATTCATTCGCTTAAACGAAGCTTGCAGAAGTTTTAAATTGTGGATATATTCATGTTCCAATTTGGCTTGAAATTTTACTTTCTTCAAACTAATACAGCCTGGAAATAGCATGTCCATGAACTGGCAATAAGCTGCTCCTGAACAAAGCTGTTCCACTTTTGTGTAGTTTAAAGATACTATGTCATTAACCCATGCAATGATGTCATGTCTGCTCATAGTCTCTTGGGTTATCGAGGTAGAATACACGTTGACTGCCATTCCCCAGCTGTAGGAACGCTCCCCGCGCACTGTGTGCTTCCGGAAAGGAATGACGGTCCCGTTATCCTGGATGATGTCGTTGTTGTTCTCGCCATTTGGGGACAGAGTTTGGGTCAGACCAGGCATTTGGCGCACTCCCGAGAAAGGGAACAAAACCGCTCTCGGGTGGCTCTGGGTGGAAGGTGGGCTGCGTCTTCCCGCTCGCTGCGCTCATGTCTTGAGGACCGCGCCGGCCGCCTGCTCGCCCGCTCGCTCGCTCCCTTCTCTCCGCCGAAAATTGTTATTTTTGATGAAAAGAAAGAGTATTATGTTTCTTTTATTATGTATCTTCAAATCCTTAGCATGTACAATTTTGAGAAACATTTTTCAATGTGTTAATTTAAATAATGTGTGACAAGAGAACAAATGAACAAGGTTAGAATTGAAATAGAATATAGGAAAAGGATGATACTAGAAAAAAAAATGTAACCAGAAAATAACAAATACATGACAATTTAAAAACATGACAATTTTAGTTAAATTAATCTTTATTACCTGCAAACCAACGTTCTTTCCGAAGACTCCTACTCTTCCAAATAATCATGATTTTTTATGACAGACACTATTATAAGGCAGACAGAAAATCAGATAGTTGCGATAGTTTACAAAGTTATTGCCTAATCCAATATTAAATCCAAAAATCTACAATTTTTCAAAGAGTGTTTAAATTCTTCAACAGGGTGAAATGTGTGTTTGTTGTTGTTGGGTACCATTGAGTAGACTACAACTAATAGTGATCCTATCAACAACACCAGATCTGAACCTTATGCCATCCTGGCCCATTCTCACAATCTTTGACATGCTTAAGATCATTGTTACTATTATTGTGTCAATCTATCTCCGCCCCCCCCATTTGTTGTCTCTTTTCCTTTTTAAATTGTTATTCTTTTTTTCGTTTTATTCTGAATTATTTACAAAGTTAGAATACATTGTTTTTCCACAAAAGATTCTTCCCTTTTCCTTCACTCCACCATCAAATTGTGCAACCCTATGATCTTGTTGAGGGTCTCCCTCTCTTTCTGTGATCCTATGCTTTGCTCAGAATGGTTTTTTCCCCCCAAGGTCTGGCTCCTCTGGTAATATACCCAGAGTACGTGAAATTGAATTTCACTATCTTTGTTTTTAAGAGCACCTTGCCTACACTTAAGAATGACTTATTTCTGTTTTTGATAGTCCATGGGATATTCAGTACTCTTCTTCAACAACAACACACTTCAAAGACATCAATCCTGCCTTCCTTATTCATTGTCCAACTTTAGATGAATAGGAAGAAACTGAAAAAAAAAAATCATGCCTCCAAGGAGCAACTTGGCTTCACCTTCTCCAGGACAGGTCCGTTTGTTCTCTTGGCAGTCCATGGTATGTTCAAGACTCTTCTCCAGCACTACAACTCAAAAGCATCAGTTCTTCTTCTGTCTACTGTGGTCATTGTCCAGCTCTCTGATGTATAGCAAGTAATTGTGAAGGTCGTGACCTGGATCAGGTGTATCTTAGTCTTTAGCCTTATTCCATTGCTCTTAATCACTCTGGAGAGGTCCCTAACAACAACAACAACATAGCTTGGATCAGGCACACCTTAGCCTCCAGCCTGATGTCATTGCTCTTCAGTACTCTTGAGAGGTTCCTCACAGTTGACTTTCACAATGCAATTTGTCTCATTATTTCCTGGCTGCTGATACCAAGAATTGAACAAGCTGAAATTGCTAACAATCTCAATCTCTTCTTTATCTATCATGATGGTACCAATTGGCTCAGTGGTGAGAATCTTTGTTTTCTTGGTGTTGAGTGTCAATATTGCAGACTATAGTCCTTGACTTTCTGCAGCAAATGCTTCAGGTCCTCCCCAGTTTTAGCAAGCCAGGTTATGTCATCTCCATATCATGGGTTGTTGATGAATCTTTCTCCAATCCTGATGCCACATTCCTACTTAAAAAGTCCAGCCTTCTGAATGATTTGTTCCACATATAGATTGAAAAAGGATATGTCACTGATGCACTCCTTTCCTGATTTTGAACCATGCAGTGTTTCCTTCTCTGTTTTGACGACTGCTTCCTAGTCCAAATATAGGTTTCACATGAACACAAGTCCTCTGGGATTCCCATTCTCCTCAAGGTTAGCCACAAAAATGTTTTGATTCACACAGCCAAATGCTTTTGTATAGCCAATGAAACACAAATAGACATTCCTCTGGTACTCTGTACTAGAAGCCAAGATCCAGCTCACTTTGGCTATGATGTCCCTAGTGCCATGGCTTCTTCTAAACCCAGCTTATGTTTCTGGCACTTCTCTAGCAATGTAATGTTCCAGTCATTTTTTTATAATCTTCAGCAGAATTTTGCTTGCATGTGATATTAGTGATATTGCTTGATAATTTTCACATTCTGGTGTTTGGTGTTTCAGCTTTTTTTGGAATGAGAATATATATGTGTCTCTTCCAGTAAAGTGCAGAGATGTACATATTCCTTTACAAATTATGATAAACTCTTAGAATAATTCTTCATCTCCATATTTAGATTCCTAACCTGTATGCAGAACAGATTATCTGAGGGGCTGGGTTCTATGAGGAGAAGTGTGGCATCAGGATTGGTGGAAGATCTATCAACAATCTACGCTATGCAGATGACACAATCCTGCTTGCTGAAACTGAGGAGGACCTGAAATGCTTGCTGCCGAGGGTCAAGGACTGCAGCCTTCAGTATGGATTGAGGCCCAATGTTAAGAAGACAAAGATTCTCACCACTGGACCAATTGGCAGCATCAGGATGGATGGTGAAGAGATTGAGATTGTTAACAACTTTAGTTTTCTTGGCTGCATGGTCAACACTCTTGGCACCAGTAGCCAGAAAATAAAAAAACGTATTGAGATGAGAAAGTCTGCTGTTAGGGACCTCTCCAGGGTACTGAAGAGCAATAGTGTCACTCTGGAGACTAAGGTGCGTCTGATACAGGCTATGGTTTTTGCAATCACTTGTTATGCATCAAAGAGTTGGAACAATGACTAGGAAGGATAGAAGGAGAATTGATGCCTTTGAACTGTGGTGCTGGAGAAGAGTATTGAATGTACCCTGGACTGCCAAGAAAACAAGCAGATTCATCCCGGAGAGGGTTAAACCAGGCTGCTCCTTGGAGGCAAGGATTCTGGGGCTTTGTCTGACATACTTTGTACATGTTGTAAGGAGGGACCGGTCCTTGGAGAGGGACATCATGCTTGGGAGGGTGGACGGACAGTGCAGGAGAAGAAGACCCTCTATGAGGTGGATTGATTCAGTGACTGGGGTAATCAGGATGGGTGTGTCAGAAGCAGTACAATTGGCACAGAATAGAGCAGGGTTTAGGGCTGCTGTACATAGGGTCGCTATGAGTTGCAAGCGATTCAACGGCACATAACAACAACAACAACAACATTGTTAAATACCCATAACTTTGTCCTTTATAAAACCATCTTCCATCCTTGTCCCTGGTGCCTTTCCCTAATTTTCAATTAAATAAAAACCTTTCCAGCAAGATAGGAAACTTAGCAGATGATGGCCCCGGCCCTCTACAATAACATCAGAAACTGAGGAATTTCTCTTCTATGTCCATTTCTATTAAACAGTTTTATCAGAAAAGTTTCTTGAATTTTATCAAATGCTTTTTTGGCATTGATTAGTATGATCAGATATTTCTTTACCTTTGTATTATTTATGTCATGGATTATATTGAATATTTATTTCCCTTTTGTTTAACCATATATTCAATCTGTTTGTTGACAAAGTTATTTGAGAAGCTGGATTCTTCTCAAATTATTTGAGAAGCTTTGGGAAGAATGTGGCATCAAGATAAGAGGAAGACTCATCATAACCTGTGTTTTGCGGATGACACAACCTTGCAAGTGAAGGCACTTGAAGCACTTGTTGCAAAAGATCAAAGAAACAGCCTTCAATATGGATTGAATCTCAACATCAAGGAAACAAAAATTCTCACCACTGTACTGATAGGAAGCATCATGATAGATAAAGGATTGTTACTTAGATCCACTTGTCAATACACTTTGCACCAGCAGTGAGGACACCAGGAGACTTATTGTACTGGGCAAGTTTGCAATCAGGGACCTCTTCAAATTACTGAGGAGCAATAATGTCACTTTGAAGGAGGACCTGAGGCATTTGCTGCAGAAGGTCAAGGACTATAGTCTGCAATATGGCACTCTGTGCCTTATTTGTGTCATGATATTTTCAATCACTTGCTATGCTTTAAGGAGTTGGACAACGAATAAGGATGACGGAAGAGGAATTGATATGTGAGAAGAGTACTGAATATTCCACGGACTGCCAAAAGAATAAATAAATATGTGTTCGAGAGATTGCGCCATGGAGGCAAGAATGACAGTTTCATTTCATTCATTTTAGGGATGTTGTCAGGAGAGGATCTTTCTTAGAAAGGGACATCATGCTTAAAAAAAAAGCTGGAGTGCTGTAGTGTTGGTGAGAGAAAGGAAGACCCTCACAGGGTAGGTATATTGACACAAAAACTACTGCAATGGGTTCAAGTATCTCAGAAATTATGAGGTTGACACAGGATAGGAAGGATTTAGATCTGTTGTTCATAGAGTTACTATGAACTGTACTTAATTCGATGACATCTAAAAACAATAACATATTTTGGTCTCTTTTTTGCAGTCTTCTTTTGGGGTACCTGTGTGTATGTGTTTGTGCATGTGATTTCAAGTTATCTGTTGAATACAAGACCTTGTGTTGTTGTGGTATTTGTATTAATTAGTTTTGGTATATCAGATTGAGTAAGGCAAGCTCAGCCTGCTAGTTTGGTAGTTCTTACTCTTTTACTTCCTGGTTTCTGGTTAAGAGTGACAGAAAATGAAGGTATATGTATGTGATTATTTGTGTAGAACAGATGAGGGAAAAACTGCTTTTGCTTGCAGCTTGACCTCAATCATGTGATGCAGGTGGAGATATTTTCTTTTTCCAGTGTTGGGAAACCATATGAATTGTATGTTTGATATACAGTGTGGGCTCTTGTTGTCACTTGTGTTGGACAACACAAAACAAAAACTACAAAGAAACAAAAATATGTAGAGAGGAAAAGAAAGTCTCAACTCAGTAAATATTTAAGACTAAGGGGAAAAATAAAGAAAGAGAAAACTGGAAACAGAAGAGGAAATAACGGGGGGGAAGAGTAAAATAACTTTAAAAAAATACAAAGAAGGCATGGAAAAGAAAAATAATGTCAAGAAAGAAAGGAGAAAATTATGGTAAGAGGTTTCATCTGGGAAAAGTTTATGCTGGCTCAGCTGAAGCTTGTGAGTGGGGCCATCAAGTATGTTGTTGTTGTTGTTAGGTGCTGTTGAATTGAGTATGACTCCTAGTGATTTTATGAATAGTTGACCTTATCTCTGCCCCGTCTTGTGCAATGTTCATCAGCTCTGATACTCTAGAGCTCATTGTTGAAGTCACCATGTTAATTTATCTTGTTGGGAGTCTTTCTCTCTTTTGCAGACTCTTTCCAAGCATGATGCCCTTTTCCAAAGAACACCCTCGTCTAACTACATGTCCAAAATATGAGAGACAGAGTTTTGTCTTCTTTGCCTCCAATGAGTACTTTGGCTGAACTTTTTCTAAGATATATCTATTTGTTCTTCTTGCAGTCAATGGACTGCATTCTTCTCCAGCACTACAGCTCAGGTGATGTTCTACCCAGAAGTAGTGGTTCGAGAACTGAACAGGAATATTGTGTCTGTTTGGAGAACATCCTGAGGTGAAGAACATTGACCAAGGTTGAGTTTCTGCCAATCTTGGAGGTGTCTAGTGCAGTCCACATATGTAGGATATTCAACCAGGAATGGCATATTATGCTGATGCTAGGAAGTGAAGAGATCATATGCCTCCAAATGTAGGGATGGCTCGTACCTCATGCCAAATCCAATAGGATGTCCAGCCAGAGGCGCAATGTTTGACAATCCAGGAGTTAGCCCATGGACAGGGCATCATCTTAAAGATGGTGTAATACCCTGGTTTTAGTAGGTGGAGTCTGTATGTGTTACCAGTGTGTACCTGTTAGTAAACTCACAGGGCCACTCAGTTGCTACCAACCCAAAGGGGGTCAGGAATGGCATTCTCCACTTTTCCTAAAAGGTAGAGAGTGGGCATAGCATACACCCAACCACCATATACAAAAATGCCTCTCAGTTGTGATTTCTTCCAACTCAGGTGATTATAAATAGGGATTCCAGTTAGTGATTGTATTTCTGACAGTCTCGGGACAAATATCCACCTTCCCCAGGGGCAACACATTGCTAAACTAGAAGCTGGAGAGCACATACCTCCCAATGTGGGGTGACACGCGCTTGGTGCCAGATCCAAAAAGGTAGACACCACACCTGAGGCATAATGTGGGAAACACATGGGGGAGAATCACAGATAACTATTAGGTGGAGGTAGAGGACTGTCACTTCCTTAATCACTGGGAGAGTCTGAGATACAAATTCATATATTTCTTGTCATCAACCAGTCATGAGTTCAGGTGTCACTGAAGTCTTCAAGTTTTCCTCTGATCAGAAAATAACCTGGAAAAGTTCAAAATGGCTGCAGTGTATCATATTTGTTTACATTTCACTACTCCACCACCTTCTTATTTCACTTTCTTCTTTCACTCAGTATGTGGACTATTTCTTTATAATTTCAATTGACTTTCAGTATTCTGAGATAATCAGTTACATTTGTTATGTTTACAGAAGCTATAGGCAGCTGTCTCCCTATTTTACCATCTTTGTCAGGAACCTATTTGATGTGACTTTCCTTGAAGGGATATATGTACACAAAAACTGGTACACAAGTGGTCAGGAGCCAAAATGTAGAAACAAACACATATTCATCAACAGGTTAATGGATAATCAAAGTATACTAGGTACAGAAAGTGAGATATTATTCAGCCATGAATGTAAGAAAAGAAATGATAAATGCTGTAACATGGATATACTTTAAAAAATGTTATACTAGAGGCCTCCTACTGAAGCCCCCCCAGCCACTGTTACTGCTGACCTTGCACTCCTCGTTCCAGCCCAGGAGTCAGGATTACTGCTACTACTGCTGATGAGCTTGCCCCTGCCCACAAGGCCAGGAGCCTCAGGCATAGGCTTCCCACAGATGCCCACTGGCCTCTGTCATTGCTGAGCCTAGATTCCCTTTCCTGGCCCACCAGCGAGTCAGCCACAGGCCTCCTACTGAAGCTTGTGGACCACTGCTACCCTGGTTGGTGAATCTACCCCTTACCACAAGGCTCAGGAGCTTCAGGGACACAGGCTTCTTGCAGATGTCCACAGACTGCTGTTGCTGCTGAGCCTGAATCCCTGTCCCAGTCTAGGAGACAGCTGGTCACAGGCCTTCTGCAGAAGCCCACAGGCTGTTGCTGCTTCTACTGGAGCACATAGCCACAGGCCTCCCACCGCTGGCACAACTGTTGCTTCTGCTGGTAAATCTGCCCCACACCTGGACCAGGAGCAAGCTGGTCACAGGCCTTCTGCGAGCCAACACCTGTTGGCTGCTTCTGCTGTGTTCATATTCCCCACCTTGACCCAAGAGAACATCAGTGGCAAGCTTTCCATGGAATCCTGACTACATATACTGCAGCTAAGAGCTACTGAGAAAACTGCGCTCAGGAAATGGAAATGATAAGCTTAAGGAGCTGGCGACTACTCACACTGACACTACAGGATCTACTTTGTACATACCAAGAAGAAATCCACATAATCTTAAAGAAACAGTAGACAGGCCCAAACATTATGAAAACAAACAAAATAAGATGTTTTTTTTCCTTTCTAATAAAGCAGACCAGCTAGAGCACCCAATAAATACCCTGAAGACTAGAAGGCAGAATGAATACACCTTTGTGGATTTCCAAGATTTGGTACTGAAGAAATTCCAAAGGATGGATGGCAGAAATTAAACCATAAATAAAGACGTACAAGAATTTAGAAAAAAATTCAATGCAAGACGTAGAGGGTAGAACCCACATAATACTAGAAGTAATAGGAAAACATGAAAATGCAAATAGGAATAACAAGACTGATTTTACAGAACTTTGAACATTTGGGAGGAACAGAAAAACAGAGTAGAAAAGAGAGAACAGAGAGTCAGTGAAATAGAAAATGAGATCTTCAATGAGAACTTACTAGAAGAAAAAAAAATAGAGAAGATGGCAGGAAAGTGAAGAAAACTTTAGAATCATATGAGGTGAAATAAAAAAAAACACACCAAACCAAACAAAACATATGTGTGAATGAAATTCCAGAACAAAAGAAGGAGAAAAAACCAAAAGAACAGTCAGAAAATTGTAGAAAATGTACTAGAAGAAAACTTTCTATGTCTGGCAAAAAAATGAGGCAATGCACAGTTAATAAATCCAGTGAACTCTAAACAGATTAGACATCAAAAGCATCAATTACATCATAGTAAAATTCTCCAAAATCAAACACAAGGAGAGATACTAAAAGCAGCATAAGAAAAACAAAGCTGCATAAAAGGAGAGCTAATTTGATTAAACTCTGATTTATCAGCAAAAATACTGTGAGAAAAAAAAAAACAATGGGATGACATATATATATATATAACACTTAAAGAAAACAATTGCCAGCCCATGATCCTGTACCCTACAGAGCTGTCCACAGAATAGGAAGAAGAAATTAGGTCATCTGCAGAAAGGCAAGAACTGTTCGGCAAAGGAAAAAGAACACCTATATGGAAGCTAAATAACACCGTGCTTGAACATTACTGAATTATAGAAAAAAATAAAAAAGGAAAAAAATCTTCAAAAGAAATGAAATAACATGTCAAAACCTTTGTGATACAGCTAAGACAGTTCTTAGGTATCAGTCCATAGCAATATACAAACACATAAAAAAAGAAGAAAGGAACAAAATAAGCTACTTAACATTTCCAACAAATAGAAAAAGAACAAGCTAATCCAATATCCTCTAGAAGAAAGAAAATAAGAAGGACTGGAAAAAAATGGAATAGGAAACAGAAAACCAACTGAAACCATCAACAAGACCAGAGCTGGTTCTTGAAAGGGATAATGAAATAGACACACCACTGGCAAACTTAAAAGAAAAGACACAATTAAATGAAATAACAAATGAGAGAGGTAATATTATAACAGAAACAACTGAAATTAAAATTATAATAATGGAATATTGTGAAAAATTACACTCTGATAAACTTGAAAACTAGAGGAAATTGACAGATTCATAGAAACCCACACGCTGCCCAAATTGACACAAACACAAGTAGAACATTTGAATAGTCCCATCACAAAAGAAACTGAGCAAATCATAAAAATACTTCTCCAAATATAAGGTCCTGGGCCAGATGACTTTATAGGTGAATTCTACGAAACATTCATAGGTGAACTATCTATTACCAATTCTAAGTAATTTCTTTTTAAAAATAGAAAAAGAAGGAAAAGAACATTGTTAGAGTAGTTATATGAAGCAAACATAACTCTAATACCAAAACCAGGCAAAGACATCACCAAAAAAGAAAACTATAAAACAACATCACTCATGAATATAGATAAAAAAATTCTTCAAAAAATCCTGGCCAATAGATTCCAACAATATATAGAAATATATTTTTGACCAAGTGGGATTCATAATAGGAATGCAGAGATGGTTCAACATAAGAAACAATTAATGTAATCCATCACATTAATAAAGCAAAGAACAAGAACCACATGATCTTATCATTTGATGCAGAGAAGGCCTTTAACAAAACCCAACACCCTTTCCTGATTAAAACACTCAACAGAATAGGATTAGAAGGGAATTTCCTCAACATAGTGAAAAGTGTATATGCAAAACCAAGAGCCAACATCATTCTCGAAAGAGACACTAAAGGCATTCCTTGTGAAGGCAGGGTTACCCACTACTAGCACTCTTACTCAGTATTGTGTTGGAAATTCTAACTAGGTCAATAAGAGAAGGAAATAAGATGCATTTAAATTGGCAAAGAAGTGGTGAAACTGTTGCTATATACAGATGTATGATAGTATATACAGAAAATTCCAAAATTCTCAATTAAATAAAACATTTAATCTAGTAAACCAATTAAGTAGAGTAGTAGGATATAAGATCAATATACAAAAAGCAATGGAATTCCTCTAAAGTAACAACAACAACAACAATAACAACTACAGAAAATGATGCTAGAAAGTATCATTTACAATAACAAAGCCAAGATTAAGAACCTAGGAATAAATCTAAGTAGGGATACAAAACACCTTTATGAGGAAAACTATAAAACACTACTAAAAGATACAATTAAAGATGTAACTAAATGGAAAAATATTCCCAGTTCTTGGATATGAACACTCAACATTGTGAAGGTGACAATACTACCAAAAGCAATGTACAGGTTAAGCACAATCCCAATACAGACAGCAAATTTATTCTCTAAAGAAATAGAAAAGACATTTTCCAATTTCATTTAGGAAGGAAAGAGACCCAGAATAAGTAAAAGTCTTCTGAAAGACAAAAATGAAGTAGGAAGCTTCTCATTCTCTGGTTTCAAAATGTTTCTATACAGCTATATTAATCAAAACAGCATATTGGTACAATGATAGACATAGATAGATAGATCAATAGAGTAGAATGGAGAACCCAGAAATCCACCCATCTACTTACAGTCAGCTGCTATTTGACAAGAAAACAGAACCCATTAGATAGGAAAACAATAGCCTCTTTAATAAATGGTTCTGGTACAACTGGACATTGGCTTGCAGAAAACTGAACCAGAATCCGTATCTTACACTACACACAAAAACCAACTCAAAGTGAATCAGAGACCTATGGGTAAAACCCAAAGCCATAAAGAACATAAGAGAAAAAACGGGGAGATATTGAAAAGATCTAGCCTATGCTTCTGTCTGAAGCATTCTGGAAGGTAAATTGTTTTGTTTTGGTTTAATTAGCAATCACAGGTAAACGGCTCATTTTTATTTTAACAATCTGGTTGGTTGCTAAGCTGGTTGGTTACTTTGCTTTAATTAACGATCAATTCTTGGCTGGAAGCCTCTTTTTTAAATCAATCAGGACCCAGAGAATGGGTCTTTGTGATTAAAAGTTGTCTGGGGCCTCAGGACTGGTGTGAAGACAAATTTGCTACTGTTGCTGTTGTTGTTATGTGCCATTAAGTTGTTTGTGACTCACAGCAAGCCTGTGTACAATAGCCCTGAAACTTGCTTTATCCTGTGCCAACCGTATTACCTCTGACACACCTATTCAGTCAGTGAATCAATCCACCTCATCGAGGGTCTTTCCCTCTTGCACTATTCCTCCACCTTTCCAAGCATGATGTCCGTCTCCAAGGACAGGTCCCTTCTTGCAGAAAAGTATGTCAGATGAAGGAACAGTCTGGTTTCACATTCTCTAGAGGTCTCTGTCAGCAGACTTTCCCAGTGCAATTCGTCTTTTGATTTCCTGGCTACTGGTACCAAGAATGTTGATTGTGAAGCCAAGTAAACTAAAGCTGTTAACAATCTCAATCTCTTCACCATCTATCATACTGCTGTCAATTGGCCCAGTGGTGAGAATATTTGTTTTCTTGATGTTGAGCTTCAATCCATATTAAAGGCTGCAGTCCTTGACCTTCTGCAGCAAGTGCTTCAGGTCTCTTCAGTTTCAGCAAGCAAGGTTGTGTCATCTGTATAATGCAAATTGTTGATGAGTCTTCCTCCAATCCTGATGCCACATTTCTCCTCACAGAGCTTAGCCTCCAGAATGATCTGTTCCATATATAGATTGAAAAAGTATGGAGATAGGACACATCCCTGGCATAGACCCTTCCCAATTTTGAGCCATGCAGTGTTTCCCTGCTCTGTTTTGACCAATGACTCCTGTTCCAAGTATAGGTTTCACATAAGCATGATCAAGTGTTCTGGGATTTCCATTCTTCTCAGAGTTATCCAGAGTTTACTGTCATCCACACAGTCAAATGACTTTGTGTAGTAAATGAAACAGTTAGACATTCCTCTGGCCAAGATCCATCTAACATTAGCTACAATATCCCTAGTACTACAGCCTCTTCTAAATCCAGCCTGCACATCTGGCAGTTCTCTGTTTATGTGCTGTTCAGTTGTTTTTGGATAATCTTCATAGAACCTTGCTTACATGTGATATTAATGATACAGTTCAATAATTTCCATGTTCTGGTGGTTCACCTTTCTTTGGAATTGAAACAAATATAGATCTCTTCCAATCAATTGGCCAGGTTGTTGTCCTCCAGATTTCTTGGCACAACTTGATGAGCTCATCCAGGGCAGCATCTGTTTGTTGTAATATGTCAATTGTTATGCTGTCAATTCCTGGGGCCTTGTTTTTTGCCAATTCCTTCAGAGCAGTTTGAACTTCTTCCTTCATCACCACAGGCTCTTGCTTATATGTTGTTTCATGAAATTCTTCTGTGTCTGCCAATTCCCTTGGGCACAATGACTCTGTCTGTTCCTTCCATCTTCTTTTAATGCATCCTAGATCATTTAATATTCTTCCCATAGCATCTTTATTATTGCAACTCGAAACTTGAATTTATTAAATTCCTTTAACATAAGAAATGCTGAATGAGTTTGGCCCTTTTGATTTTCTGACTCCAACTCTTTGCACATTTCATTATTAATAGTTTGCTTTGTTTTCCCGAGATGTCCTTTGAAATCTTCTGTTCAACTTCTTAATTTCTTCATTTCTTCCCTTTGCTTTTGCTTCTCAGCACTCTAGTGCAATATTCGAAGTCTCCTCTGACATCCATCTTGGTCTTTTTTCTTTCCTCTGCCTTTGTAATGACCTTTTGCATTCTTCATGGATGCTACTCTTGATATTCTCCCATAGCTCATCTGATCTTCACTCATTGGCGTTCAAGGCTTCAGACCTGTTTCTGAGATGGTTTTGAAAGTAGAGTGGGATAACTTCAAAGTCTAATTTTGGATCCTGTGGATTTGATTTAATTTTCTTCAACTTTACCTTGAACTTGCATATGAGTAGCTGGTGATATGTTTCACTATCAGCATCTGTCCTAGGTGACAAACATTGTTTAATAATTTTTTTTTTGGAAAATATTTCTAATTTTTATTCTTAAAAATAGGAATCAAAATTGCAAAGGCAGATTTATAATCACTTCTGAATGAGAGGGTCATTTTGGAACATCACAAGAACGCATACTCAGATGGAAATCTAGTTAAACTGCGGTTGCTCCTCAGGTTGCATTCACTCTTGCATTTTCTCAATTAGTTCTTCCTTGTATTTGCCTTTCTCTTTTCCAACTTGCTGAGATTTAGCTTTACGTTCAAGAATTTTTTTCTGATCTTTATCCAATTTCAGCCTGGTAATAACCAGCTTGCTTGGGTGAATGCCCACATGCACTGTGGTACCATTAGCCTTCTCATGCTGCACTCTTTCGATGTAGATGACATACTTCTTTCTGTACACCTGCACTACCTTGCCAATCTGCTGACCTTTGTAATGTCCTCGCACCACCTGCACCTCGTCATCCTTGCGGATGGGCATGGAGCGCACGTTGTACTTCTGCCACAGCTCTTTGGACAGAGGGGAGGACATGATCTTCCTCCGCACATGCGAAGGGGCATTGAAGTGGCGTTTGCGGTTCTTGCTGTGGTCCGAGGTAATGAAAGGGTTGAACTTCATGGTGGCAGCCGTCTGGCAGCGTCAGGCTCTCCAAGCACCTAATTTTTTTTAAAAAAAGAAAATAGAGAAAGAAGTACTTTAGTGCTTCCCTGAGACAGAGAGTGGCACTGGGGAATGATTTCAGAAGAACAAAAGTTTTATTTCATGAAAAGAAATGGTTGTGTTAAAATAAGCTAGCTTTCATTGAATGAATGTCCACCATAGTATGTGACTTTTACATACATTGCATTGCCCTGGCCCACAGGGATGTCAACGTAGACCTAAAGGAGGAAGAGTGGGGCTGAAACGGGACAAGTGGCACAAAGAATGGAGACAAGACAGATTCCTGATCAAGTCCCACTTTATTAAAGTTTTTTCAGGCTTTTATAGGAATTTGCCTAGGTATATTACGTAGGCTGGGTTACTATGGAAACTCAGCCTCAAGATATCAGTATGCTGCAGGAATGAGGAACACTCCCTAAGACTTTGAGTTACAGACACTGAGCTATAGAAAGAAGCAGTTTCCTTGAGACTGGGTAGAGATTCTGAGCTGAACTTATCTCTAGACATGCCAGGAAGGCCTTTATGGAATTGCATTTAGTGAGCAGTAAAAAGCAACTTAGGCCTTAAGTCAGGAGCCTCAAAAGTGGCCCTCTACATTGGCCTTATTGGTCACAGACAGAGCTACAAGATAGGCTACAATTTCTTTATCTCACTGACAGAGAAACTGAGGCTCAAGCATGTCAAGAAAGTTTTTCAGAGTCATGAAGCTAATAAATTACAGAGGTAAATTATGCTATATAATATTGTCATTTTTTATAAAAATTTTTTTAATGTTGAATTTTTATTTCTTATCGTGTCAAGAATAGTGATAATTGGTCAATGAAGAAATAATTTTTAGATAATTTGTAATTGAGCATGTTGTTGTTATGTGCCATCAAGTCACCTGTGACTCATAGATGAGACCCTATGTACAACAGCCCTAAACCCTGCTCTATCCTGTGCCAATCCAACACTGTGTCTCCAACACATCTATCCTAACTAACCCAGTCACTGAATCAATCCACCTTATAGAGGGTCTTCCTCTCCTGTGCTGTCCCTCTACCCTCCCAAGCATGGCATCCTTCTCCAAGGATTGGTCCCTCTTTGGAACATGTCCAAAGTATGTCCGAAGGAGCTTCAGAATCCTTGCCTCCAAGGAGCTTCCCGGTGTCACCTTCTTCAGGATGAACCTGTTCGTTCTCTTAGCAATCCATAGTATATTCAATACTCTTCTCCAACACCACAGCTCAAAGGCATCAGTTCTCCTTCTGTCATCTCTAGTCATTGTCCAACTCTCTGATGCATAGCAGGTGATTGTAAAGACCATGGACTGTATCAGACACACCTTAGTCTCCAGAGTAATACCATTGCTCTTCAGTAATGAAAAGAGGTCTCTAACAACAGACTTTCACATTGCAATACGTCTTTTGATTTCCTGGCTGCTGGTGCCAAGAGTGTTGACTGTGGAGCCAAGTAAACTCAGTCTCTTCACCATCCATCCTGATGCTGCCAATTGGTCCAGTGGTGAGAATCTTTGTCTTCTTGATATTGAGCCCCAACCCATATTGAAGGCTGAATTCCTTGATATTCTGCAGCAAGCACTTCAGGTCCTCTTCAGTTTCAGCAAGCAGAGTTGTGTCATCTGCATAACACAGGTTGTTGATGAATCTTCCTCCAATCCTGATTCATTTTTCCTCATAGAGCTCAGCCTTGTGGATAATATGTTCTGCATACAGGTTGAAAAGGTATGGGCATAGGACAAATTCCTGGGGTGCACCCTTCCCAAGTTTGAACCATGCAGTGTTTCCTTGCTCTGTTCTGATGACTGTCTCTTGGTCCAAGTATAGGTTTTGCATTAACACAATCAAGTGTTCTGGGATCCCCATTCCTCTTAGATTTAACCCCAGTTTGTTGTGGTCCATGCCTTTGCATAATCAATGAAACACAGATAGATACTCCTCTGGTGTGAATTGAGCATAGCTTTTATAATTCTTTGTGGATTAAATATAGAGAAAGAAATAGAAATTATTATTATATATTGTGATATAAATAGAAAACATCAAACTTGCTGTCACAGACATTAACATTTAGCTGAATGAATATAAATAAATGCAAAATATGAAGAGTTCAGAGATGGAAGACATTTATTTGAAGTGTGTGACAAACATGGTAGGCATAAAGCAAGACTTGAGTTTGGTCTGATTGCTGTAGGGCTCGTAGAATTTGGATGTGGCAGGAATTCAGGCTGGAACAGTGACAAATCAGGAGAAAAAGAGTGCTCTAAAGAATCTATGCCAGAGTTTGGTTGGGAAAGTACTTTGAGTAATAAGAGTAGAAAGAATTAAGGAGGATAAGGCAAGATGTCAGTATGAGTCAGTTAATTATAATTGTTATATTGGGGCCCAAAGGTCTCCAAGGTCTCATCTGTTAAATAATTTTCCCTCCACCATTCTAAAGGAGGCATTGGTAAGTCCCCTGAGGCAGAATCTGTGCCCAGTCCTGGATCAGGAGGTGGTTTGATAATTTAGTAGTTCTATGCTGGTCGGAGTTGCCTAGGGTGGACCCACTTCACGGGCTATGGGTTTCATCAACCTTCTCTACTGAGGAAGAAAACCATGTTCAATTGTGAGTTCTTCAAGAAAGGAATTCAGATCAAGTCTCTCCACCATAGAGATGAAGTCAGGACCTAAAAATAACATGTCTTCTTTGGAAATCTTTAGGTGCAACCAGTCTCAGATTGCCTTTGAAGTCAGTAAGATTGAAAGAGGTATGTGTGTTACTTTTCTTTCCTGTAAATGTGGAGTAAGTATAGACCAGCTGGGCACCTTCAGCTTTGCAGGAGGAATTCACAGAATACAGGTAATACTCCACTAGTCAAGTAACACTGGATTTCATTGTACAACTTCTTCTCTTGGAGGATATAATGATGTTGGAAATTCTATGAACATTAGAAAAATGACAATAGCTGTAAGGGGTTCAGATTTTTGTTCATAGGGTTGCTGTGAGTTGTACTCAGCTCAATGACAATTAACAATAACAACAGCAATGTTAAATTCACACAGAATATATTTTATCATTAGTCCTAGTCCTCTTTCTTTTCCCACCACTCACCCACCCACTAATTTATCCATAGCAGGACAAAAAGTATTCTCATTTACACTTCTCCCTCTCCCATTGTATAAACAAGGTGCTTAATTTTTAAATAATAATGGGATTTCAGGTTTCTTCATTTGGAGTGCAAAAATTGGCTTAATGCACTTTTGGATATTCCTCCCCAGACCCAACTCTAATATAGATCTGACATGCAAAGTAAAATGTACAAAATAAATACAGGATGAAAAGAGTAAAGGCATGATCAGAGTTAAGGAGGAAAAATAAAAGATAAAGACTTGGAGGAATTCACAATAAGAAAGGATTTAATCCCATTTTTAGTATTCTGTGTGAGGGATCAGAGTTGAAGTAATTGGTTGATTCAGCATTTGAATGTCAATTAAATAGACTGGATTTAAGTTGTGATTTTCTGGTTTTAAAATATAAAAAGTTTCAGGATTAAAAGTATAGATCTGTAAAAGGTTGTTGAGATTACCATAAAGAATCATAGAATGGAATAGGATATTTATTGTGTATGAAAGGACTATGTAGACAGGGGAACCTTATGATAGAGAATGGATGAAAAGATACTTGTTTTTGTTTTAAGTACTTTTTATTGATTTTCACATAAGAATACCTTTATAGTTTGTTTCATTCATATACATTATTTTATACAGAAAAGATACTTTTGTGCCAAAAATTGATAGTTTAATATTCTAAAACTAGAAAGAAAACTGTATGTATAAGAGATAGAATAAGGTGAATTTAGATTCAAACGTAAAAGGGTGTATGTTCAACACTTTTTGTGATTAGAATTTTTCTTATGAATGTGATTAAATTTCTAGAGCTTGCTCTGTTGCTCAAAGCACAAGAGAAAATTTTCTGACTTTAATGTGGCTAAGTACTATAAAATTGTTGGATTGACCTGAGGAGAATTCTAACAGCTGCAACATTTTTGAAATGTGATTTCTGGTCTCAGGAAATTTATTACATAGAGACAATGCACAGAACCACATATCTATCTATCTATCTATCTATCTATCTATCTATCTATCTATCTATCTATCTATCTAGAGAGATACTAACAGAGCTGGATGGAAACATTAAATATGCAAGTATTAAAATAATTTTTATGTGCCAAATAGTTTACAAGGGGAGGCTGTTTTTGTCTTTAAAAATTTAAGATTAAAAAAACCACAGAAGATCAGAACTGAATCAGAATCTCAAAAATTCTTAGCTTCCATGCCTGTTAGTACAGAACATTTTTACAACATCCTGCAAGATCTGCTTCAGGACACTTTTCCAGGCCATTCAGACTGCTCCTTCTTCTGTTTTAAAGCCTTCCTTATACTGAGCTATAGTCTGTACTCCTATGTTCCATTGTTGATATGTGCCGTTGAGTCGCTTGCGACTCATAGCAACCCTATGTACAACAGCCCTAAACTCTGCTCTGTCCTGTGCCAATCACACTGTCTCTGACACTCTCATCCTGCTTACCCCAGTCACTGAATCAATCCACCTCATAGAGGGCCTTCCCCTTCTGCGCTGTCCCTCCACCCTCCCAAGCATGATGTCCTTCTCCAAGGACTTGTCTTTCCTTACAACATGTCCAAAGTATGTTAGACAGATCCTCAGAATCCTTGCCTCCAAGGAGCCACCTGGTTTAACCCTTTCCAGGATGAATCTGTTTGTTTTCCTAGAAGTCCATGGTATTCTCAGTACTCTTCTCCAGCACCACAGCTCAAAGGCATCAATTCTTCTTCTATCCTCCTTGGTCATTGTCCAACTCTCTGGTGCATAACAAGTGATTGCAAAGACCATGACCTAAAACAGACACACCTTAGTCTCCAGAGAGACACCATTGCTCTTCAGTACAGCAGACTGGGGCACAAAAGAAGTTTATTATTTTTCTTATATGATAGCTTTTTATATAGGTATAAAAGCTATCATGTTTTTGTATATGTATTATAATTTCTAAACTAAAAACCATGATAAACATTTTCTATTTCTTACATTTACTGATGCATTATAGATTATTTTGTTTTCTGGATTCTATGCATTTGTAAGGTTTCAATCCATGACTATATGCCAAGAATTTGCAAAATGCAATTGCATCTAACAAATGTAAAGTTACAGGCCCTTCAGTTTTATTTAAGTGTGAAATTGTAGGGAGATTACTTTTGAGCATCTGAAGGATTGAGATAAAAACATTAAGTTACTAGAAGCAAATAGATCACACTAAATGAATTTTTCTCCTTTTATTGGCATGATGAATTGGGCAAGTGAAAAATTATGAACATTTTTGAGTCTCTGGCCTTCAATAATGGAATGTGAAATTCAGAAGATATTGCATGTCATGACAGTTTCTTTTGGATGTTTGGAGGGTTGTCAAGTGGATAGAGTTTTATGATAATGCTGTGTGCTCCTCTGCTGAGAACTCTCTCCTTCCTCACCCCTATTTGGCTGCATACAATGGAAAAAAAATCACATCATGACTAAATGTTGTCATATTTCTGAACTAATCTGATCCAGGGAAAGGCTTGCTTTATCATCAAACTCACTTGGGTTATGAAATCAAGGACTAGGAACAATGTATGGGCTAAAGCAAGGGACTCACTTTTTAAAAATTGCGTTTTATACTGTATCATTTACATCATACTTTTTCCCCATATAATAAACTTTCTTTTACTTTTCAAGTATTTATAAACTTACTCACCATTGATCTACGCCCACTACTACCCCATCTTTTCAGATCCCAACTGGATCTTTCCTAATTCCTTCACCCTCTCTCTCTGCTCACCTAATTCTGTCATCCCGGTGATGTTTTTCCCTAAGCTCAGACCCTCTCTCCCCTTCCTTTCCTTCTTTGAAAATTTACACACAAACTAGTAATCCTTCTATTTTTACAATGGTCTTATGCAATATTTGTCCTTATTAGACTGAGTTAGTTCACTTAGCAGAATGCCTCTCCCACATTATATAGGATTTTTTGAAATCATTGCTCCTGAGTGCTGCATAGGATTCCATTGTGTGAATGCCCATCAAGAGGCTCACTTTTATGTTAGAAGTCAGAACAGAGCAAGGAAACACTGCATGGTTCAAAATTGGGAAGGGTGTACACAAGGAATGTGTCCTTCATCCATACCTTTTCAATCTATATGCAGAACAGATTATCCGGGAGAATGGGCTCTATAAGGAGAAATGTGGTATCAGGATTGGAGGAAGATTCATCAACAATCTGTGTTATGCAGATGACACAACACTGCTTGCTAAAACTGAGGAGGACCTGAAGCACTTACTCCAGAATGTCAAGGACTGCAGCCTTTAATATGGATTGAGGCTCAATATCAAGGAAACAAAGATTCTCACTACTGGGCCGATTGGTGGCATCATGATAATGGCGAAGAGATTGAGATTGTTAACAGCTTTAGTTTGCTTGGTTCCACAATCAACACTTTTGGTACCAGCAGCCAGAAAATCAAAAGATGAATTGCACTGGGAACGTCTGCTGTCCGGGACCTCTCCAGAGCACTGAAGCACAGTGATGTCAATCTGGAGGCTAAGGTGCTCCTGATACAGGCCATGGTCTTTGTAATCATTTGCTAAGTGTCAGAGAACTTGCCAATGACCAGGGACGATAGAAGGAAAATTGGTGTCTTTGAGTTTTGGTGTTAGAGAAGAGTATTGAATAAACCGTGGACTACTAAGAGAATGAACAGGTTCATCCTGAGGAGGGTTAAACCAGGCTGCTCCTTGGAGTTAAGGATTCTGAAACTTCGTCTGACATACTTTGGACATGTTGCAAGAAGGGACCAGTTCTTGGAGAGGGATGTCATGCTTGGGAGGGTGGAGGGACAGTGTAGGAGAGGAAGACCCTCGATGAGACGGATTGATTTAGTGACTGGGGTGATGGGGATAGGTGTGTCAGAGACAGTGAGATTGGCACAGGATAGAGAGGGTTTAGGTCTGTTGTACATTGGGTTGCTATGAGTCGCAGGCAACTCGACCGCATATAACAACAATATGAAACTACTACTGAACGTGTTGCCAAGAGATTTGTTTCCAGTGCATGAGAGATTTAAGGAGGGTTTAGAAAAGTCATAAAAATGATTGGTTTGTTGGTCTGACACAGACTGGTAGAGCACTAACTTTGAGGTAGCAAGAGTTTGAGGATTTTTGCTAATCTAAGTATTAAATTCCTTCCTTCCTGATAAACTAGGTTTCATATGGAAGCCACCAGAAGCAGAAGTCTTAGGGGTAAAGATTTCAATAGTTAAATTTTAAAAAAAAAATAGTTTTCATTCTGCCTATTTTGTAAAGTAGAAAAGAAAGTGAGAAACATGAAAGCTTGTGATTCAAGCATTTTATATCCAAGTCCAAAGGTTGTTACAAACTCAGTAGTATATTTAACACAGAAGTCAGTTAAAATTTCTCCCTTTAATGAATTGCTAAAAACTTTCACTTGCACTGACTTTACAAAAGTCTATGACAAGAGATGACAACCCTCCTATAAGGAGGAACTTTACTGATACACAACATTTTAGTAGAGATACCAACCAGAGGTTTAAATGAAAGGCATAAATGTCAAGAATTTTTTTTTAATAATGTAAGTTAGTGTGTGATACTCTGAAGAAAAGATATTCTTTGATCTTGAATGAAGTGTCAATAGGGAAAAGGCCTTGATATTGTCTGTTCTAAAGGAACTAGGCTTAGTAAAATTTTATAGGTTTTATTGTGACTCTTAATAAAACTTCCTGAGACAGACAGTAGGTATGTTCTTAAATAGAAATTTTTGTAATGTTAGGACTGCTTTGGTGGTTTTGATCACTTGCTCACACACCCATTGCCATCAACTTGATTCTTACTCATAGCTGACCCTTCACTGGGTTTCAAAGGCCTTAAACTTCAGGAGAGGAGACCGATGACCCTTCTCTCGAAGGAGACACTGGTAGATTGGGTTAATAGCACAGCCTGCTATGAACTATCCAGCCAGAGCTCTTGGAATTAGAGAAAATCACCATAGAAGTATTTTAAGATGTCATCCAGACTTTGGTGAAGGATTAAAATGCAGGCAGGCGTCATTTTCTTCATCATGCACACTTACTGTTTTAATCTCTGAAACACATGACTATTTTCCACATACTACTTTCTGAATAGGGCTGAAATTGCTGCAGACATCATGCCTTTCTAAGACTGGGTGAAGCGCTGGTGTATTGTGTGTCCTGTACATAACTGGGACTAACTAGTATTTTAAAATGACAGTCACTATTATAGTTGCAATCAAAAACAAGATAAAATTCTACTTTCTGAACTCTCTATTATATTGTTGAATAGAGGAATAATTATTTGGGATAAAATAATTTACTTGTGTGTCTTCCTCAGTCTCAAGAAAAGTTGTGTAATCTGCATAACGCAGGTTGTAGATAAGTCTTCCTCCAATCCTGATGCTGCATTTCTCCTCATAGACCCCCAACCTCCAGAATGATCTATTCCACATATATATTGAAAATAGATGGAGATAGGGCACATCCCTGGTATACACCCTTCCCGATTTTAAACCATGCAGTGTTTCCTTGCTCTGTTCTGATGACTGCTTCCTGTTCCAACTATAGGCTTTGTATAAGCAAAATCAAGTGTTCTGGGATTCCCATTCTTCTCAGAGTTACCTACAGTTTGTTGTGATCCACACAGTCAAATGCCTTTGCATAGTCTATGAAACACTGATATTCTTCTGGAGCTCTCTGTTTTCGGTTAAGGTCCATCTAATATTTGCTATAATATCCCTAGTATTACAACCTCTTCTAAAACCAGCCTGCACATCTGACAGTTCTTTGTTTATATGCTGTTCCAGTCGTTTTTGCATAATCTTCAGTAGAATCTTGTTTGTATGTAATATTAATGACATTGTTTGATAATTTCTGTACTCTGTTGGGTCACCTTTCTTTGGAATGGGAACAAAGAAAGACGCCTTCAAGTCAATTGGCCAGGTGGTTATCCTCCAGGTTTCTTGGCACAACTTGGTGAGCACACTCAGGGCAGTGTCTTTTTAAAAAATATGTCAATTGGTATGCCATCAATTCCAGAGGCCTTGCTTTCAGCCATTTTTTTTTCAGAGAAGCTTGAACTTCATCATCACTGCAGGCTCTTGGTCATACATTGTTTCATAAAATTCTTCTGTGTCAGCTGATTTTTTTTTTTGGTACAGTGACTCTATAAACTCTTTTCATCTTCTTTAATGCTTCCTGGATCATTTAATATTCTACCCAAATAATCCTTAAGTATTGCAACTCGAGACTTGAATTTGTTTTTCAGTTCCTTCAACTTAAGAAAGGCTGAGCAAGTTTCACCCTTTTTGGTCTTCGGACTTCAGCTCTTTGTGCACTTCATTATAATACTTTGCTTTATCCTCCTGCGTTGCCCTTTGAAATCTTCTGTTCAGCTCCTTAATTTATTGATTTTTCTCCTTTGTTTTGGGTTGCTATTGTTCGGCTCTGTAAAGTTGACCATGACTGATGGCAACTCCATGAACAACAGCTTTGGACCTTGCCCTGTCTTGCAATTGCAGGTGACCAGTAAGAAGATGAATTATAGTGGTTTGAATGGTAAAGGGAGATTGTGGATGCTGAAGTACATTGGGAAGTTACTAGTACAGTGACTTGCATTCAAGGCTGGAGGCATTTTATTGAACTAGGATAAAATTGTCAGAGGGTATGTTGTTGCTATTATTATGTGTCATCGAGTCAAGTCTGACTTATAGCAACCCCATGAACAACAAATAGATCTGAACCCTACCCAATCCTGTGCCAACCTCACAATGTCTGAACCACTTGAGTCCACTGCTCTGTCAATACACCTTATTGAAGATCTTCCTCTCCTTCACTATTCCTCCATCTTTCAAAAAATGATGTCCTTCTCCAAGGAGTAGACTCTTCTAGTACAATGCCAAATTATGCAAGAAGCTTTGTCATCCTTGTCTCCAAGGAACACTCTGGTTTCACCTTTTCCAAGACATACGTGTTTGTTTTTTTGGAAGTTCATGAGATAGTCAGCATTCCTCTCCAAAACCACAGTGCAAAGGCATCAATTCTTTTTCTGTCATCCTGTTTCATTGTACAGCTGTCAGCAGAACACCCAAGTGATGGAAAACAATATGGCCTGAGTCAGGTGCACGTTAGACCTAAAACTGACATCATTATTCCACAATAATTTGAAGAAGTCCCTGACTGCAGACTTTCTCAGTGCAATACATTACCTGATCTCTGGACTGTTGATAACCAAGGGTGTTGATAAACCGAGAGTATATCCAAGTAAGTTTGAATTGTTGACAGTTGAAATCTTTCCTCCATTTGTTAAGATATTGCCTATTGGTCTGGTCATGAGCTTTTTTGTTTTCTTTTTTAAAAATTTTATTATTTTTTTGTGTGTACTGTTAAATGGAATCTGACTGGTACAGGAGGAGATTGCCCTTCCTTCTCCAGCAGAGCATTTTTTGGTGGATTTAAACCACGAACCTCTGGGATTGCAGTGCAGCTTCTTGCCACTAGGCCACCAGAGTTCACTTAAAATATATGGTTGTTTTCTTGATACTGAGATGCAATACATACTGCTTCAATGTTTGACTTTCTGTAACATGTAATCTTCCTCACTTTCTGCAAGCAAGGTAGTGTCATCTATATACCGAAGTTTATTGATGACTCTCCAATTCTGATGTCACATTTTTCTTCATAGAGTTCTCTAATAGTTTGCTCAGCACACTGACGGAATAGGTACAGAAAAAGGACACAACCCTAACGTATACTCTTTTAAAATGATAAGCATGTAATATTCCCTTGCTCTGTTCTCACAAGAGCTTCTTGGTCTAGGTATAAGTTTCTCATGAGCACAATTACAGGTCCAAGGATTCTCATTGTTCTCAATGTGTTGGCCATAGTTTGTTATGATCCACACAGTCAAATCCTTTGCATAGTCAGTGAAGCACAAATAGATATTCTTCTGGTGTTTGCTATCAGCCAGGATCTATCAGATATCAGCAATGATATCTCTGGTGTCATGGTCCCTTTAAATTCAGCTTGAATTTCTGGTGGTTCTCTTTCTATGAACTGTTCTAGTAATTTTAAAATAATCTTCAACAATATTTTCCTTGAATGTGGTATTAGTAGTGTTGTTCCATGATCTCCACATTCTGGTGATCACCATTCTTGCAAGTAAGAACAAATATGGATCTTTTTCAGTCATTGGCCAGACACCCATCCTCCAAATTCCTGGCATGGACTGGTGAGCATGTCTATGGTTGCCTCTGTTACTTAAAACACGCTAATTTGTAACCTACTGATTCCTGAGATCTTATTTTTTTGTCAATGTTTTCAATGTAGCTTGAACTTTCCCCCTCATAATAAGTAGCTCTTGATCATAGATCAACATCTTGATCTTCCTGAAATATTTCAATGTCAGCCAATTCTTTTTGGTAGTCATTCTTTATATTCCTTTCATCTTCTTTTGATGCTTCTTGGATTACTCAAGATTTTGGCCATAGCATCTCTAAGTATTGTATATTTCAGGAAGTTGTTGTTAGGTGTTGAATTGAGTACAACCCACAGGGACCCTATGAACAACAGATCTGAACCTTGTCCTGTCCTTTGCCATCCTCACACCTCCTAGCAAACTGGAGTCCATTGCAGCAGTCACTGTCTCAGTTCATCTGTTTGAGGATCTTTCTCTCATTCGCCAACCCTCCGCCTTCCTGAGCATCATGTTTTTCCTCCAAGGAACAGTCCCTCTTAGCAACATGCCAAAAGTATGTGAGGCAAAAATGTATCATTTGACTCCAAAGAGCATTCTGGCTGCACTGTCTCCAAGACATATTTATTCTTTTGGCAGTCCATGGGATGTTCAGCAATCTTCTCTAACACTACAGCTCAGAGGCATCAATTCTTCTTTTGTCATCCTTATTTATGGTCCAGCTCTCAGATGCATTGCAAGTGCTTGGAAAGACCATGGTCTGAATCAGATGTACCTTACTATTAAAATGGACATCATTGTTTCTCCATAATTTGGAGAGTTTCCCAGTGGAATATGTCACCTGATTCCTGACTGCTGGTGCCAAGGGTGTTAATTGTGGATCCAAGAAAGATGAAGTTGTTGGTAGTTTCAATCTTTTCTCCATTTATCGTGATGTTGCCTTTCTGTTCAGTGGTAAGAAATTTTTGTTTTCTTCACATTGACGTCTAGTCCGTTTTGAAAACTGCATTGTATGATCTTCTGCAACAAGTGCTTCAAATCCTCCTCAACTTTCAGCAAGCAAGGCTGTATCATCTGCATAACACAGGTTATTGATGAGTCTTCCTCTGATCTTGATGCCGCATTCTTCTTTATAGAGTTCAGTATCTCGAATAATTTGCTCAGCATACAGATCGAATAAGTTTGTTGTTGTTGTTGTTGTTATGTGCCGTCGAGTAGCTTGCGACTCATAGCAACCCTATGTACATCAGCCCTAAACTCAGTTCTGTCTTGTGTCAATCTCATTGTCTCCGACACACTCATCCTGATTACCCCAGTCACTGAATCAACCCATCTCCTAGAGGGCCTTCCCCTCCTGCACCTGTCCTCCACCCTCCCAAGCATGATGTCCTTCTTCAAGGACAGGTCTCTCCTTACAACATGACCAAAGTATGTCAGATGAAGCCTCAGAATCCTTGCCTCCAAGGAGCAGCCTGGTTTAACCCTCTCTAAGATGAATTTGTTTGTTTTCTTAGCAGTCCATGGTACCCTCAATACTCTTCTCCAACACCAAAGCTCAAAGGCATCTATTCTCCTTCTATCCTCCCTACTCATTGTCCAACTCTCTGATTCATAACATGTGATTGCAAAGACTATGGCCTGTATCAGACGTACCTTAGTCTCCAGAGAGACTCCGTGCTCTTCAGTACTTTAGAGAGGTCCCTAACAGCAGACTTTCCCATCACAACACGTCTTTTAATTTCCTGGCTGCTGGTGCCAAGAGTGTTGATTGTGGAGCCAAGCAAACTAAAGCTGTGAACAATCTCAATCTCTTTACCATCCATCCTGATTGAGCCTCAATCCATACTGAAGGCTGCAGTCCTTGACCCTCTGCAGCAAGCTCTTCAGGTCCTCTTCAGTTTCAGCAAGCAGGGTTGTGTCGTCTGCATAATGCAGATTGTTGATAGATTTTCGACCAATCCTGATGCCGCATTTCTCCTCATAGAGCCCAGCCTCCCGGACGATCTGTTCTGTATACAGGTTGAAAAGGTATGGAGACAAGACACATCCCTGGCATACGCTCTTCCCAATTTTGAACTATGCAGTGTTTATTTGCTCTGTTCTGAGGACTGTCTCTTGGTTCAAGTATAGATTTCGCATTAGCATGATCAAGTGTTCTGGGATTCCCATTCTTCTCACAGTCAGCCACAGTTTGTTACGGTCCAGTCAAATGCCTTTGCATAATCAGTGAAGCACAGATAGACATTCCTCTAGTACTCCCTGCTTTCAGCCAAGATCCATCTAACATTAGCTACAATATTCCTAGTACCACGACCCCTTCTAAACCCAGCCTGTACTTCTGGCAGTTCTCTGAATAAGTTTAGAGAGAGAATACAACCTTGGCACAGTTCCTTCTTAATTTTAAACTATGTAGTTGCCTTGCTCTGTTCACACAACAGCTTCTTGGTCTAGGTATAGGTTTTGCATGAGTACAATTAGGTGCTCTGGAATTCCCATTCCTCTCAATGATAGCTATAACTAGTTATGATCCACGAAGTAAAAATGCTTTTGCATAGTCAATAAAACATAAATAGATGTTCTTCTGGTAGTCTTTACTTTTAGCCAGGATCAATCATCAGTGATATCCCTGGTGCCATGGCCTCTTCTAAATCTTGCTTAAACTTCTGGCATTTCTCTATCTATGTACTCTTCTAGTCGTTTTTGAAAGATCTTAAGCAGGATTTTGCTTGCATGTGATATTAGTGATACTGTTCGATAGTTGCCACATTCTGTTGGATCACCTTTCTTGGGAATGGGAACAAGTATGGACTTTTCTCCAGTCTGTTGGCCAGACAGCTGTCCTCCAAATTTCCTGCCATAGACTGGTGAGTAAATCCAGGGCTGAATCTATTAATTGAAACAAATCAATTGATATCTCATTGATTCCTGGGGCCTTATTGTTTTGTCAGTGCCTTTAATGTAGCTTCAGTTTTCTCCTTCATTACCATTGGCTCCTGTTCATATGGTACTTCCTGAAATTTTTCAATGTATGAGTTCTTTTTGATACAGTGACTGTGTGTCTGCCCTCTATCTTCTTTAGATGCTTCCTGAGTCATTCAGTGTATTGCCCAGAGCATCTTTCAAAATTACGTCTCGAGGCTTAAAATTGTTTTTGAATTCTCTGAGCTTCAGAAACATCTTTTTTATTCTCCAATTTCAGGTCTCTGCTTTATCTTCTCAAACTGCCCTTTGACAAAGAACAGATTCGAGGCAATATATGATTGAGTATTATGGTTTGAACAGGAATCCAGAATTAAGGTTGCATAGAGAAGTGTACTCGGGGTGGGGGAAGGGATGAGGGAATTGTATACCAATTAAGGAATTTTTTTTCTTTTTCTTTTCAGAGAGGGGAGTGAACTGGTGAGGAGGGGTGGGCAGGGAGAAAAGTGAGGCAATGAATGAATGGAAATCCAAAACCTCTGTAAATATTTATTAAAATTAATAACAAGAAAAAACCACAAACAAACAAAGAAACCAAAAGAAAACCTGCCCTTTGAAATCTTCACTTCTTTTACTTCGGCATGTTTCCCCTTTGTTTTGGCTAATTGATGTTTTAGTGAAATTTTCAGGGTCTCTCCTGATACTCATTTTGGTTTCTTCTTTCTACTATGTCTTTGTAATGCCATTTTGCTTCCTTCATGTTTATTATTCTTGATATCATCTGGTCTTCCATCATTGATGTTCAAATGCTTCAAAATTGTTCTTAAGATGATTGTGAAATTCAGGTAGAATAGATGCAAGACCATATTTTGGTTCTTGCAGACTTTTTAAAATTTTCTTCACCCTCAATTTGAACTTGTGCATGAGTAATTGATAGTCTGACCCACAGTCTGCCCCTGGTCCAGTTTTAACTGGTGATATTGAAATTTTCTAAAGATTCTTCCCACAGTTGTAGTCAATTTGATTCCTCTGCAGCACATCAGGGGAAGTCCATATGAAAAGCTGCCATTTATGGTTTTTTAAAAAGGTATGCGCAATGAATAAATCATTCCAAGCACTTGATATACATCTGAGAGGTGGACAATGAATAAGAATGACAGAAGAATTGAGACCTTTTAACTGTGGTGTTGAACGAGAATACTGAACATCTCGTAGACTGCCAAAAGAACAAACAAATATGTTTTTGAAAAGGTGCAACCAGTCCTTTTTTGGATGCAGAAATGATGAGGCTTTACCTCACATACTTTGGGCATGTTGCTAGGAGGGGCTATTCCCTGGACACAAACATGATGCTTTTAAAGGTGGAGTGTCAGTGAAGGAGAAGTTGACCCTTGACCCAGTGGATTGACACAGTGACTAACAGGCTCCAGCGTGTCAGGAGGTGTGAGGATGACAGAATAGGACAGGGCTCTATTGTTCATAGGGTTGCTGTGGATTGTACTCAAATAAATGGCACCTTATAACAACAACAACAGCAAAGGACCAAAAACCTATAATGATAAATGGGCAAAATAAACCATAAGTATATGGCTATTAAAGGATGGGGAAATTAAGCAGAGGCTTTACTACATATGTTTCTGAGTTTTAGAGTTGTACTGAAAAGCCAAGTATCAAATAGTGCAAAAGACTACAGCAAATACGTTTAAGTTTCATTTCAAACTAGAGTCCAGTGTCTGGTATTTTTATATAATATGAGCTTGCATTTGGTAAAATGAAAGAGTGAATTTGATTTGTGTTATATTGTTTGGTTAGTACACTCTCAGGCAATATCTGTCTTCCACTTTTTAATGAATAGTTGTTGAATTTGTTTTAATTTTCTTCTTGTTGTTGTGTGTGTCAAGTCTCAATTGACTCATAATTGACCCAGCAAAGGGTTTTCAGAGGCTGTAAATTGCACAGGAGATTATCCATCTTTCTCCTTTGGAGCAACTGGTGGATTTGAACCTTCTATCTTTGGGTTAATAGTGTAACTCTTTACCACTAGGCTACCATCTATACTTGTGCAATTGAGATTTTGAAACAAAGTTCAATTTTCTTGGTTTAGCAATATCTTACGATTTAAAGTTCTTTATGGAATAATGTTGCTATCTTTGTAGGTCAGGCTCTATAATTTATCATATTAAATATATTCCTAAACTTATTGGTAACAATATACATCAGAGCATACTGAAAAACCTTAGGCTACTAAAGAAGAAGCATTATTGCAGAGGTGATAATTTTTTCCAAGTTGTACAAGAAACAACCAACCAAAAATCAATTTTAAAGTATATATTTGTTGAAAGTCTTTTATTGACCAAGTATTGAACTTGAAAATTAAGATAGAATGGTGATAAAAATAAGGTGCAGAATCATTGAACTTTAAGATTAGTGGGGGACATGTTATTGTTGTTGTTAAGTGCCGTTGAGTCACAGGCAACTCATAGACACCTTGGATGCCTTTCATCCTCACTCCAAGTTCAGTGGGGGACATAGGCAAGTATTAAAAGTGTATATAGTATATTCTTTGCAGCTTACAGGATGTGTCATATAATTTAATTTCTGTCCAAATATGCAGAAACAAGTTATTATCTGTTATATAGTTAGATATTAGTTATACAGTTAAATATTTTTTTTATGGAAAAGAAAAGAAAAGATTCTTTCATTGTTTTACAAACCCACCCCCAGGTCCCCTCCACCATAGAGCCATCGCTCTAGACTCCTGTGATGACAGAAATACCTAGTCACATATCTCTTTTAAACAGTTTTCTCCCTCCTCTGTTTCAGTGCA
>NW_006399971.1:3402486-3405600 GCF_000299155.1 Elephantulus edwardii
GAAGACGACATTCAGATGGCTAACAAGCACATGAAGAAATGCTCAAAATCCCTAGCCCTAAGAGAGATGCAAATTAAAACAACTATGAGATATACAGTTAAATATTATTGAGATTCACAGAGGTGAATTTTCCTGACTAGGTGACATAGGTGATCAGTGGTCTAGGCAGAACTCTGAGGTTTTGCAGAGCTAGGGTAAAGTAATTTTCTAATTATTAATAATGAGACAGATAGCCAAGAATGAGATAGATCAGAGAGCATAAGACAGTGGGCCAGCAGTTCTCTACTAAAGACCCCCATTCCAGCTTCCTTGTATCTTTATTGAAAATTATCAGGAAGTAAATCACAAAGAGAATTCAATGCAAATGAAGCCAAGCTCTTTCTATTGAAAACCTTCCCCTTGACCCAAGAGGGAGGGGTCAGCAAATGCAAGAATCTGGTAAACACTTAAGGATTGCCTTAAAGCCTCAGGGTGAACTCTAGCTTGAACTGTGCCTCCCCCACATCCTGAAATAGCATTTAGTTTATAACAAACATTTAGTATTGGCTTCCCATACTGAGGCTTAGGCGTAGGAACTCCAAAGCAGTGTACTATTGCAGACATTTTAAAAATAGATTTACTGTATTGTTAAGTCTATACATGGATTTTAATGGATGTTTTCAGCCAATTATTCTTATTTTGAGTCAACATTTGAGCAAATGAAGTCCTTCATTGGCTAAAAACTCAACACCATCCACATCATCATGGTAAACTCTATTTGAACAGGCAGCTCTTAACCTGATGTATTTTGAATATCTTTAACCCAACGGCTTCATTTTCTGACATTTTATTAGACAATGTTCCACTGCTATCATAGGGTTTTCAACTGCCCATTAGTTCAGAAGTGGAAGCCAGTCCTACTTCTTAGTGTATCTTAATCTGGAAGCTCCAAAAAAAACTTAGACACTATTAGTGACATTGCTGGTATTTCAAAAAGCTGGTGGTATTGTTCTGCCCATGAAATGCCCTTCAAAAGAATAATCCACATGTTTGTAAATACAAATAAGCACTTTATTCCAGAGCATATCCACATGTGGAGACTTTCTCCTTCCTTAGGAATGTGGCGAGGGAAAAAGCCCCGAATTCCCCTCCACAAATGCTTTTCTAGCTCTCCTGGGTGCCACTGTCAGGATGGGGAGATTGAGATCATGGTTGGTGGGTCAGGGGATCAGTCATGTGGGTCAGCTTTTGACAGGCTGGCTACTTTGCCCCCCTTTACTCTTTTTGTGTCACGTAGACACTAGTTAATTCTTTACTTTGCAAGGACAGATAAGACTTTACCCGGGCATTCGTGTTTGCCTTAAGCTAACTGTGAATCCAGGAAAAATGGAACTTTAAAAAACTAAATAAAATAAATAAAGATCATTATTCTAGGCAGCTGAGATAGCCTGGAATTGATCATTTGTGATTGCATGATTCAAATGGTTTACTATTGCAGAAATGAAGAAGTTGAAAAGAAATGGTGACATGTTCATTGCCAAAAAGAACTCTTCAAGATCTGTCCTGAGGTTCAATTCTGTCAGTGATAGGATAATATCCATATGCATACAAGAAATACATGTTAATAATTATTATTAATAAGGATTTACACTTATGAACCAATATTTAAAAGCAAAGATGAAAACCCTGAGGGTTTGTACCAAATTCTGTAGTCAGAAATTGTTTGAACATTCAATTAAGATGCACTAATAGTAGCTTCTCAGCCTTTTAGCTATGATCAAGTGAACATGTACTAATAATATCTGGATACTGGAATACAAAAATGGAAAAAGTGAAGAATCTGTAGTTTGAAATATGAATTTGGTTATAGAAATGAATCTAAAGATAGCATGACACATTTTTCCCCTTATGATACAAGATTTAATTGGAAACCCGTTGTTTTAAAAAACCCAAATATAAACAACAAATATACATATAAATATTGCCAAATAGAATATGCAAGAATAAAGTTGATGGTATCAGTGGAAAGAGAGGGTGGAGAAGCTTAATATCAGTAGTTCAAGCAAGGCCAGAAGCTGACTGTGGTATAAGCCATCAATTACTTACCTGTTGTTTGTTGTTATGTGCCATTGAGTCAACTCTGACTCATTCTGACCCTATGTACAACAGCTCTGAATGTTGCTCTATCTTGAGCATATTTCACTGTCTCTGACACACCTACTGCCCTTAGCTCAATATTGTTGTTGTTGTTGTTAAGTGCCTTTGAGTCATAGACAACTCGTAGTGACTTTATGAACAAAAGACCTGAACACTTGTTTAACTTTCATCATTTCTCTAAGTTCATAGAGTTTCCGGAGGCAAGCTATTTTGGAAGTGGATGCCACTCCTGCTTCCAAGCCTGTTTTAATCTGGGAGCTCCACCAAATGCTGTCCACAATGGGTAACCATTAATTATTGCATTTGACATATCAGTGTCACAGTGTTTAATATCACAGCCACCAAGAGTTACCGCCGTATAGCAAATGGACAGAGCAGTGTGATACCACTTAGAAGATTAAACGAGGTCTGAGGAGGTCTGCAGATTAAAATCACCCACCTTTGGCTTGGTAGCATAACTTTCTACTCACTAGGCCAGCAGAGCTCTCCCTATGATTTACAACAATATAGCCAAATAAAAATTGAAGCAGAAAAAAAAGTGAGAACAAGTTTATAAAAGCCAAAATATGACCCTAAGTATATCTCACCTGAATGTAAAGATCCTTCTCAAGAATAGATTTGATGTATTCAACACTAATGACTGAAGACCAGACCAGTTGTGGAGCACTATCAAAGACATTGTATATGAATGAAGAAAGCATAAAGCCACTGAAAAGATCGTAAATAAACAAAATAATGAGTTGAATGTTATATGAGATGCTGAATTTTTGTAGAAGAGCTAAAGGAAAAGGAACAAACAACTCCTTGCCGATGCATCAGAACCGATTCATAGCTGGACTTCCAATGAGCTTTCAGGATAATGTAATAAAAATCACACAGGATAAGAATGTTCATCAGTCTCCTGCAGAAGGATTCCAACCAGCTAGCTGCCTTCCAGTTGACTTTGCAAATCCTTTCTCAGGAGTTGTTGTTGTTGTT
>NW_006399971.1:3407011-3454600 GCF_000299155.1 Elephantulus edwardii
CTTCTTTCATCACCATAGGCTCTTGCTCATATGTTGTTTCATGAAATTCTTCTGTGTCTTCCAATTCCTTTCAATACAGTGACTCATTATATTCTTTCCATCTTCTTTTAATAGCAGGCAAAAGGAAAAATGAATAAGAAATAGTAAGAGAACTGGACAGAAGATTTCAAAGAGCAGCTCAATAAGACAGAACAAAGTAGTGTAATGATATATGTAAACATCTTGAGTTAGAGAACAGAAAGAGAAAACAAGCTCTGTATTTTTAATGCTGAAAGAATGGAAGAAAAAGTTAAGCCTTAAGGTGCAATATTGAAAGATTATATGGGCAAAGTATTAAATGACACAGGAAGCATCAAGTGAAGATGAAGTAATAGACAGAGTTGCTATGCCCCAAAGAATTGGTCTATACTGAACCATTTCAAGAAGTAGCATATAATGAAGAACCAATGATAAGGAAGAAGTAAGTCAAAGTTCTACTGAAAGCATGGACAAAACACAAGGCTCCAGGTTAAGACAAAATGTCAGTTGAAGTGTTTCAGGAAATATGCAGCCCTGTACAGGCTCACTAATATATTCCAGGAAATTTGGAAGAAAGTATAAGTATGATGGTTATCTGACTAGAAGAGATCCATATTTATGTCATTTTGGTGAAAAAGTTACGTAACAGAATACAGAAATTATTAAACTGTATCACTTATATAACTTGAAGCTGATTATTCAAAACAGCTGGAGTAGAACATCAAAGTACGCTGTCAATAATTTAAGGTGAGTTTAGAAGAGGCCCTGGAATTAAGACCATCATTATTGATGATATCCCATCAGGTGGCTTTTAGCTGAAGGCACTGGATGCTAAAAAGAGTCCAGTTTATGGTTTTTCATTATGCAAAGATATTAACATTCAACTCCGCGGATGATAATAAATTATGGCTAACTTTGAGAAGAATGGAAATCCCAGATGACTTAATTATCCTCACATAAAATTACATGCTCTAAAATGCACTTACTTGAACAGAACAAGGGGATAGCTGCATAGTTTAAATATTAGGAAAGCTGTGCATTGGCGTTCTATCATTTTACCATCTGTAATCTGTGTGCTGAGAAAATGATCTGAGAAACGAGACTATGTGAAAATGAATGTAGCATGTTTGGAGAACTCATCAACAACATACATGATGACACAGCCTTCCTTTCTGAAAGTGAGGAGGACTTGAAATCATTGTTCCTACATGTTGCATAGTATTCCATCATGTGACTGTACCATAATTTCTCAATCCATTTGATTGTAGTTAAGCTATTTCTATGTTCTTGTAATGGTGTATAATACTGCTATGATCATTAGTGTACAAGTCTCCTTTTGTGCCTCAGTTCTAATTTTCACAGGGTACATTCCAAGCAGTGCAATAGTGAGTTCATATGGAATTTCTATGTTCAGCTTTTTAAAGAAGTACTAAACTGTCTTCCAGAATGGTTGGACCATTTTTACTATCCCACTAACAATGTTATAAGAGTTCCTCCTCCTCTCCAACCTCGCCACCTCCTCTCCAACATCTATTACTCACTGTCTTATTAAACTTTGCTTCTGTTACTCTAATGAAATGGTATCTCATTGTGGTTTTAATTTGCATCTCTCTTATTACCAGTGATTTGGAGCATTTCTTCATGGGTCTGTTGGTCATTCAAGTATCTTTCTCTGTGAAAATTCTTTCCATGTCTTTTGCCCATTTTGTAATTGTGTTATCAAATATTGTACAAAACCTTTATTGTAGAATGAGTGTGAGGTTCTAAGGAGGGAGAAGAGTGGAAGCAGAGGGATGAGGACATCCTGGAGGGGGGCATTAATCATGGGGTTGTACAATTTGATGGGTGAGTGGGTGGTGAGGGAAATTGGAAGACTCTGGTGTGGGATAAATGTATTAGAATTTTATAAATAAACTAGTATAATAATAAAAAAAGGTCTTTCTTCCATTGCCCTATCACATATTTATTATTTTCTTTTAAAGCCTCTTCTGAAGAACATTTACTATCCAAGGGAACCACAGAAAGACTCAACACAAGCTTTGGAGAAGGCTTCATTTTGGTGGGCTTCTCAGATTGGCCTAAACTGGAACAATCCCTTTTTGTGTTTATTACAATTTTCTACTCTCTCACTCTCTTTGGCAACACCGCTATCATCATTCTCTCCTATCTGGATGTTCGGCTGCACACACCCATGTACTTTTTCCTCTGTCATCTCTCCTTCCTGGACCTCTGCTACACCACCAGCACTGTGCCACAGCTTCTCATCAACCTTCACGGATCTGACCGGACCATCACCTATGGAGGCTGTGTGGCTCAGCTTTTCATCTCTCTTGCCTTGGGCTCCACTGAGTGTCTACTCTTGGTGGTAATGGCCTTTGATCGCTATGCTGCTGTCTGCAGACCACTCCACTATACAACCATTATGCACCCTCGTCTCTGCCAGACACTTGCTGCCATCTCCTGGCTGGGAGGATTCATGAATTCTCTAGTTCAGACCGGCCTCATGATGGCCATGCCCCTCTGTGGCCTTCATTGCCTGAATCACTTCTTCTGTGAGATGCCTGTGTTCTTGAAGCTGGCTTGTGAGGACACACAAGGGACAGAAGTGAAGATGTTTGTGGCACGAGTCATCATTTTAGTGGTTCCTGTATCACTGATTCTAGTCTCCTATGTATACATTGCTCAGGCAGTGCTGAAGGTTAACTCAATTGCTGGACAGAGAAAGGCTTTTGGGACTTGTGGATCCCACCTCTTAGTGGTTTCCCTTTTTTATGGCTCAGCCATCTACACATACCTCCAACCCACAAGTAGTTATTCTCAGGGTGAAGGGAAGTTTGTGGCTCTTTTTTATACCATAGTCACCCCCATGCTTAATCCTGTGATTTATACTTTGAGGAATAAAGATGTGAAGGGGGCTCTGAGGAAGGTCATAGGGAAAGGGAGAGATTAAGATAAAAGGATGGCAAAGGATAATAATAAAATTGCAGAAATAACTCTCAGCTATGAAACCCATTTCTTGTCAATAGAAAATAGCCTTTGGTAGGCCATAGGGTGTTAGCACGTTCTCTTTCTTGTTTGGGAACTTGAAATGATGATCTTTTGGAGCTCTTTCTAATATCTATAATTGTTTTATAGTAGAAAGTAAGCATTTTATCTGTGTCACTTTGCAAAAACATGAGATTGAGAAATGGGTCATGTGACTACTTTTGGAAAGGATTTAGATTCTACATATGTCTGAGAGAGTCAATAAAGAATTAATGAAAAGGATAGTAACTTTCTAAAGACAATGATGCACTACATGACATCATATAAAAGTACTCAGTGACTAAGGGCAAAAAGTTCATTCCTGTTCTTCTAAAAATTACCTGTGACTCTGACCAGGGTGACCACCTTCACATCTCAGGGTCCATTTCTAAGGAGATTTTCACAATCTTTTATGGTACGTGGAACAAACAAATGGATCATAAGCAGAGGCCCTCCTACGGAGCATGTATATCATTAGAAGTAGGTGTCATTCGCCTACTTGAAGAAAAAAAGTGCAAAATAATTACTGTGATATTGATGAGATTGTTATCATGGGCAAAATATATTATATGCCAGAGAAGAGAAAAGAGAAGAAATGACCATAATAGAACCTATCAACAATGGAGAAAAACCTTGCTCTAACCTTCGTTATAATCTTTGCCATGCACAAGCCCACAAGCAATCACTGTGTTAATCTATCTTTTTGAGGGTCTTCCTCTTTTTAACTCACCCTCTACTTTTCTCAGAATCTCTCTCTCTTTTTTTTTTAGACCGGTATCTCCTGGCTTAAGGTGAGAAGAAGTTTCTCAATTGTTAATAACTTCTCAAGATCAAAATAAACTGTGTTAATATTTTATTTCAATAACTAGCATTTATATTATTTTCACTTTTTTGCAGGGATTCTCATTAATAGAGCAACATTGTGAATATGTTTTGATATATTTTCAGTTTATTAATAATGAGAGAAGTTCATAGGGCTTGAAACTGACCTCCAAGTTTCTCTAACTTTCAATTCAACCTTTAGTATTCCATTCTACTAAATTTTTTAACCTTTTTTTTAATAATAAAGATAGACTTTAGGAAGAAAGGTAGTTGGAATCAAATATGAACTTATCTAACTTACTATTTTTAGGCTGGTTGATTCAGACCATGCTTCTAGACATTTCAGAATTACTACATGTTTTTTTGTAAGAAAGAATATTACTTTACTGAGTAAAATGAATATTTTTCAGAATAATTATTCATATTTTTTTAACCTTTATCAAAGTCTAAAAGTTCTTGGATGGTATATTTTATTTGTGCTGTGGTTCATTCACTTTATGGCTCTAATAAAGACAAGCCTAGAATTTATTTCCTTAAAAATTACATCCAAGAAAGCCCTGTAGAGCCTTTGTAATGCATGGAATCCCTATGAATAAAAATGGATTTAATGGCAATGGGTCTGAGCACCATCCTACATTATATATTCCATTACCATATCTCATTACAGCTGTTGTTATTAGCTGCCATTGAGTAGTATTCCATTGTGATCCTGTGAACAACAATCTGAACCTTCCTGTACCACCCTCACCATGTCTGATATACTCAATCCCATTGTTATAGTGTAAGTCTATCTAGTTGGAGGTGTTTATTTTTCTCTGACTCTTGCCCCTCTCCTGCCTCATGATTTTTTCCAAGGACTTGCCTTTTCTGACAACATACCCCAAAATGTTTTACCAACTTTGCTTCTAAGAAGTAACTTGTTTGAACTTCCTTCAAGACAGGTTCTTTTGGCAGTCCATGAGCTATTCGGTAATCTTCTCTAACAACACATTGATATTTCTATCATCCTTATTCATTACCCAACTTTCACATGCCTAGGAAGTAACAAAAACAGATCATGGCCCAGATCAGGTGAACGTTAGTCCTTAAACTGGCATCCTTTATCTTTAGCGCTTTGGAAAGGTCCTTGACGGCAGATTTCCCCTTGCAATATGTCTTTTGATTTCTTGACTGCTGTTACCATGGGTGTTGATTGTGGATTCAAGTAAGATAAAATAGTTAATAACTTCAATGTTTTCTCTATGATGATGTTGCCTATCGGGTTATGATTTTTGTTTTCCTGATGCTGAGATGTAATATGCATTGAAGCCTATAGTGTTAGATCTCCTGCAGAAAGTATTTAAAATCCTTTTCACTTTCAACAAGCAAGGTTGTGTTATCTGCACAATGCAGGCTATTGATGAGTCTTCCTTCAATCATGATGCTGTATTTTTCTTCCTCTAGTCCAACTCCTCAAATTATTTGCTTAGTATACAGAGAAAGCAAATGCACCTTTCCTGATTTAAAACCATACAGTATTCCTCTTGTTCTGTTTGGATAATTGCTTTGTAATCTGTGTATAGGTATTATACGAGCATAATGGTTCTGGAATTCTCATTTTTTTTCATTGTTAGGCAAAATTGTTATAATACACACAGTCAAAATGCTTTGCATAGTCAATAATACACAAACAAACACCCTGATGGTGTTATGAAAATGGATATAATTCCCTTAATAATTTTCTTGATCAAGACAATAAAGTTTAAATAATTATATTGAGTGATTTGCTTCACATTACATTGCCCTTAAATCGAGATCTAGAATGTTAATAAGGCCTGTCATTTTAAAAAAACTTCAGTTAGTAACTACTTAAGAATCTCTTAGATATTATCTCAAAGCACTAACCAAATGAGCCGATGCAATCTTCACGGAATGAATATATTTTTGATGGATGTTAGAAAACATTTTTAATAAGGATGGGAATACATGATAATCCTGTACTTAAGGCTAAATAAGTTGAGCATGTATACGAACTTAATAGAGACAAGAAAATTGTTTGAACTAGTGAAACAGAATGTAATAAAAGAATGTTATGGTTAATGTGTTAGTCTTTCATTTGGCTTTAAAAAAATGGCCAGTCAGTTTTATATTGAAGTGTACAGATTCTGGATTTCAGCAATTTTTAGAGGCTATTGACACTGCTGGACAAACACTTTTTGCAAATCAGACTCTGTGGGAAGCAAATGTTATCTCTATGGGAATCATAACCCTTGAGCCTCCTTGGACCTTATTATCTAGGGCAGAGACTAATTGATCATCAGAGATTGTGGGTCCCTGTAGCAATGCCAGAGCCAACAAGTGATTCCCAGTTTGCCATTAGTTATGGATTGCATTATGTCCATTGAAATATGTGTTATAAATCCTCAACTTTGTACTTTTGGTTATAATCCCATTTGGGAATGCCTTGCCTTTGTAATTAATGAGGTAAGATTATTATGAGGTATATTTTTAGCCAATGCATCTTGAGATAGACCAATTTTTGTAAAGCCTATTCCTTCCCACTCACAATGATTTAATAGGGCAGAGTAGAACTGCCCCATGGGGTTTCCGAAACGGAAATCTTTACGGAAGTAGAGGACCACATCTTTCTGTCTTGAAAACGCTGGTGTGGTTTGAACTGCTGATGCTTCAGTTAGTTGCCAGATGTTTAACCATTTTGCCATTAGGTTCTTTCTTTTCAGATAAAGGACAGAATAAACAAGTGAGCAGAGGAGACATGGGATAAGATAGATGCCAATACACATGAGGATCTCCAGGGAATCAGGAAACAGAAGCTCAAAGAAGTGTAAGTCCTTCTAAAATGAAGAGAGATTGCATTCTCATGTAGTCAATACTCTGAGTTGAACTTCAAGCCTCATAAATGGTGAGAAAATAAATTTCTCCTTGTTAAATCCATTCATTTTCTGTTATTTCTGTTCTTTAAAAATCTATTTTATTTTTCTATACTTCTGTTATTGCAGCACTAGATAACCAAGACACCATGTGCCAGGGAAATCAGAGATAACTTCCCTGAGCAGAGCAAGGGGAACATTTTTTATATTTTAGCCCCCAACTGGCTGCTATTTGCAATTCAATGCTTTTTGTTTTGAGCATACTAAGCTTCCTAAATAGGGTTCAGATAGATACAGTGGTGCCTAAAGGATTTCAAATTGGCACTTATTTATTGCAAAGGGAAGACACATGTGAGAGGAGAGGTTGAGAGGGATTGATCTTCAAATTAAAGGATGACTAACGAAGCAGGAGTGGCATCCACTTCCTAAACAACATGCCTCCGGAAACTTTATGAACTTTAATAAATGACAATAGTTATAGAAAGGCTTCAGGCCTTTTACACATAGGGTCACTATGAGTTGTCCTCAACTGGATGGCAATCAACAAAGTCAATAACTGCAAGAAGAAAAAAATAGCAATTTAGGACTATTTCAGTGAACATTTGAAAAAGACTCTATTAATATGTATTTAAAAACACATTTCTCCACTTTACTGGGTTTTTTTTTACATTTTCTTTTAAATTCTTTTTGGTCTTACTGGTTTCACCTGTGATTAAAACCAGTAGGACATGCCTCAAAGGAAGTTTACTTAGGACATAGTTCAGCTGGACAGTGATAAGTTGCAGAAGAGAAGAGTCAGAAATATTCATCCTTGAACCAGGAGCAGAAGAAAAGGCCTCGGTCCTCATGGAGGTGGTGGTAGTGTGTGTAGTGAGTGTGGCCAGGGGCATGCATACATATGAAAACAACAGACACTGGAGGTATGAGTGACTTCTCAGGACCTAAAGTAGTATGAAGAAAACAAACATCAGGAAGATATCCTAGGTAATATTTAGTATTAGTTTCATTCATCTTTATTGCTCCATTCTTTAGAATGTGTGAAAAATGACTCTCTTCTCAAAATTGACTGCTTTTGTATCTTAATGACCAAATGTACTTAACTACTAATTACAATTCAAGGCCACAAATCTAAGTTGGATTTGGCTGCGAGGAGTGTGCACGCATGTCAAATGGTTTCCAGATTTTCCCCCCTAATTATTCTGTGAGCTGCTACACTTCCTGAATGGGATTCTGAAAGAGATATAATGGTGCATGTAGAACTTAAAATTGGCACTTCTTTATTGAAAAAGAAGGACACAGAGCTAAGAGTTTGAGAGGGAATTACTACTGATAGAAAAATTAAAGGATGGCTTAATATAGGAGATTTGAGATATTGCTAACCTATTGATAAACTGCTAATATAAAATGTTTTGCTTATATATACTTTAACATATATAAAGTATATGTATAACATATATAAACATATAGGTCCAGGTACACTTGATCAATAGCAACACTATTTTTTTAAAAGCTATGAAATAAGTATGCTTAAATATGAGAAAAACATCAACAGAAAATTATAGAAATTACAAATAAATGTTCAGGAGTAATTTCATAGCTCTCTTAACAGAACAAGGAAACACTGTATGATTCAAAATTGGGAAGGGTATACGCCAGGGATGGATCCTATCTCCATACCTTTTCAACCTATATGCAGAACAGATTATCTAGGAGGCTGGGCTGTATGAGGAGAAGTGTGGCATCAGGATTGGAGGAAGATTCATCAACAATCTACATTATGCAGATTACACAACCCTGCTTGCTGAAACTCAGGAAGACCTGAGGCACTTGCTGCAGAAGGTCAAGGAATGCAGCCTTCAATATGGATTGAGGCTCAATTTCCAGAAGACAAAGATTCTCACCACTGGGCCAACTGGCAGCATCAGGATGGATGGTGGAGAGATTGAGATTGTTAACAACTTTAGTTTGCTTGACTCCAGTCAACACTCTTGGCACCAGCAGCCAGGAAATTAAAAGATGTATTGTGATGGGAAAGTCTGCTGTTTGTGACCTCTCCAAAGTACTGAAGGGCAATGGTGTCACTCTGGAGACTAAGGTGCACTGCTTGATACAGGCCATGGTCTTTGCAATCAATTGCTATGCTTCAGAGAGCTGGACAATGACTAGGGAAGATAGACGGTATTGCTGCCTTTGAAATACGGTGTTGGAAAAGAGTACTGAATAAACCATAGACTGCTAGAACAATCAAGTTCATCCTGGAGAAGGTGAAGCCAGGCTGCTTCTTGGAAGCAGAATTCTGAACCTTCCTCTGACATACTTTGGACATGTTGTAAGGAGGGACCGACCGGTCCTTGGAGAGGGACATCATCCTTGAGAGGGTGGAGGGACAGCACAGGAGAAGAAGACCCTTAATGAGGTGGATTAATTCAGTGACTGGGGTAATTGGGTAGGTGTGTTAGAGACAGTGAGATTGGCACAGGACAGAACAGGGTTTAGGACTGTTGTACATAGGGTCGCTCTGAGTCACAGGCGACTCGACGGCACATAACAACAACAACAACAATATGTATGTCACGTTAAGGGATGTGGAAATAAGTGGCTTTTCTAGTCATCTTACTACTGAAGGACATAGCCTTCAATTAAATATGACCTGCTAGCAGTCACAGGAAATTACTTGTAACTACTAAGGTTTGTATTTTGACATTAAAAAAAGGGGGGGGGGATTCTCAACACGGGATCAGTAGGCCACATGTTAATGGATAAAAGATTAAAGTTGTCAATGACTTCACCTTACTTGGATCCAACTGTAATCATAGTAGGTCCAAGAAATAAAAAGGTAGGTAGGGAAAATTTGCTCTCAAGGACCTCTCTAAGATATTAAAGAGCAAGAATGTCAGTTAAAAAACTCAGGTGCACATGATGCAAACCATGGTCTTTTCAATCCCTTCCTATGCACACGAAAATTGGACAAGATGTAAGAATGACTGAAGAAAATAACTTTGAATTGTGGTGTTGAAGAATAGAACTGAATATCTCATGAACTGCCAGAAATAACAAACAAGTCTGTCTTGGAGGAAGAGCCACTATAATACTGCTTAGAGACAAGGGTAATGAAACTTTATTTCATATGCTTTGTGCATGTTGTCAAGAGGGGCTGGTCCTGGAAAAGAAGACATCATTCTGGGAAAGTTGGAGGGTCAGGAAAAAAAAAGGAAGACTTTCAACAAGATGGATTGACACAGTGACTTTACAATGGACTCAGACATACATGTCAGAGATGATGAGGATGGTGTGGAATAGTGCAAGGTTCTAATTTGTTGTTCATAGGTTTGCCATAAACTAGTTGTGATTGACCCAATGGCACACAACACTATAACACTGAGGTGCAGTGGCTCTAAAATAAGTCATAAGGTACAGCTATGAAGCTGCTTGCAACGATTAAGGATGTAGTGTTCTAGAATGCTGAGGGTTTGCTTTAAGACATCATTCTTTCTAGAGTCACTTTTCAGAAGGAAACATGGTCATGGCATTACAGGTAAGGCTGGATAGGTTGCTTTGTAACAGGCAGAAAATGTACAGAGCTTTCCTAATGATATGACTTATAGGCATAAAAATAATTTTCCAAATGTCATTTTGTTAAATCTCCAATATTTAACTGAATCTTTCAATTTGCAATTAGCCTTTTTTGGAATTTCTGAAAGGAATTTAAGTTGTCCAGCATTAAACATTCCAAACATTCTGGAGTAAACATCCAGGAGTAAATATTCTGAAAAAAGGACATTTTTTAAAAATAACATTTTTTATTTTAACTGTAATTTTAAAAAAGTTTACAGATAAGCTATATGTTTAATTCATTCATTGTCTCACATTTTATCCCTTTCCTGCCCTTCTTCCTCCCCAGTTCACTTTTGTAAAAAAAATAAAAGAAATCCATTTATTGTTTCACAATTACCTCCTTCCCCACCTACCCCTCCCCCAAGTCTTCTTTGCAATGTACCTTTTATCCTGGGCTGTTGTCATACGTATAATGTCTAATCATATATTCCTTTTAAACAGCTCTTTCCTTCATCTCTTCTGATGGCATTTTTATTATTTATCTACTCTTATCCTATTCTCCTCCCAACCTCCATGTCAGACCTGCTTTATAACAATGTTTGTCATTTTTGACTGAGATATTTCACTCAACATAATGTTCTCCAGGGTTATACATGTTGTGTAATATTCTATACGGTCATGTTTTTCAGGGATGCATCGTATTCCATTGTATGAATATACCACAGTTTGTCTATCCATTTGTTTATTGATGGGCAGTTGGGTTGCTTCCATCTCTTTGCTATTGTAAATAATGCAACGAAGCTATTGTAAATAATGCAACAATAAACATAGGTGTGCATATATCTGTTTGGATGGCAGTTCTAGTTTATTTAGGGTTTATTTCCAGGAGTGGCATTGCTAGGTCAAATGATAAATAAATCTATTTCCAACTCCTTGAGAAAGTGCCAAACCACCTTCCATAGTGGTTGCACCATTTTATTATGGACATTTTGAAGCATTTTTATGGCCCAGGGAAGCATTTTTCACATGTGGTTATTGTCAGTTATTTACATGAAATCACTACATAACTAATTGAATATTTAGAGACCTCTTCCCCTCAATTCTTTGGGTGGTCACTGCATTTTGGTAGTGAATCTACCATATTCAGTATGCACTGTTTTCGCTTGGTTTTTAAGCTTTCAGAAGATATCAACATATTTTCCACTTAATTCTTACACTAACTGGGTCTTTCTTTATAACATGTGGAAACTCATTGTCACTGAGTCTGAACCGACTTACAGGTGTCCCTTCCACAGGTTTGCATAGGCTTTCAATTGCATGGGATAAAATTGCCTATCTTTGTCTATTGGAGTTTCTGGTGGATTTGAACCACCAGAGATGCACCACATTTAGGTTAACAACCCAACTCCCTATGTACTGTGCCATCAGAGCTCCCTCTGAGTGCTTCATAAAACTTTAGTGATAGAAATCTAGTTTCTAGGGGATTACTCAAAGATTATTATCTGAGGAATGTTTCTTTCACCTGTTCCTGTGTGCCAACCCAGATTTGCCATGTCCTTGGTGAATTACTTTTGCTAAATTGAATTGTACTTTGGTAGCATGCCGTCAATATATATTAAAAGAAACAGCATTGTTTGTTAAAGTTATGGCTTTGTTTGCTATGAGAATACTGAGATTCTGTTAGGGAAACCTAGGAGAAACATTTCTCATAGGTGTCATTGTGAAGACTATTCATGTATCTATTGAGCTCCGGTGGCCTCCTGGTCAGGATTTATGATGCCAACCTAAAGCCATGAACCTTGAATTCACCAGATGCTCCAAGGGAGAGAAATGAACAACCTCCTCCTATGTGATTTATGTTCTCTGAAAATCCAGGGTCAACTGTGAGTTGGTTCCAATTCAAGGGCACATTACTATAACAACAACAACAACAACAACATTGTGCTACTTTGTTTATTCTTAAACCCACGGGTACTGTAATTTATGTAGCTAATATTGTCTCCTGCTACTTAAATCTTTCTTAATTTTTCAGAGTTTTTTTTGGGACATGTTCTCATTCCAGGTTTTATATTGTCCTGATATTATGTTGTCCACAGGACATTGCTAACTCAAAGGTGGTACCTCTTTGGTGGTTCAAATTCACCAGTAGATTTGAGAGGGAAAGATGGGATATCTCTTCCAGTGTAATTTACAGTGTTAAAAAAAATGCCAGCGTGTCAGCTAAGAGTTGGTTCCAAATGGATGGCAAAGAGAGACACTTTGGACATGTTATGAGGAGGGCATCTGTTCCTGAACATCGTGCTCAGTAAAGTAAAGGGTCAGCAGAAAACAAGAATACCTTAAAAAATGTGGATGGACAATGTGTGCAACCATGGACTCACAGATAACAACGATGGTGCAGAACCGAGCAATGCTGCATTCTGTTGTACATAGACTCAACATGAGTTGGAGAAAAATTGGTAATGCCTAAAAACAGTAACTTCTGAAACATCAGACTCATGAAACCAATGCCAAGAACATTATTTTACCAATGTGAAAGTATTGTTTTAAGAAGTCAATTTTTCAACTTTGTTTTCTTGAGACCACTTCCAGACTTCTCAAAAAAGAAACAATAAATGAGAATTAAGTCTTCATATAAAAACATTTTATTGATAATTTCTTAAGCTGTATACTTTCACAAATAAAAATTTTAATCTGTTAAATTATATTTAATCTATTTCCCTGTGAACATTAACAATAGCCACCATACCAAGTCCCTTGGCTGATATATGCATCCTATGCAAAAACATATATAGGGAGCTCTGGAGGCCGAGGAATAAGGACTTGAGATGCCAACACAAAGACAGTTGATTCAAATCCACCAGCTGCTCTGTGAGAGAATGAAAAGCAATCTTCTGCTGTGCAATTTACAGTTTCTGAAAACCCAATGCAGGGCCAACTATGACCTGCTGCCACCAACAATTTCAGCTATGAGTCTGTTCCTACACCAAAGCACATAACAACATGCAAATATATATTGTTCTTGTCATTTAGTGGGTAAGAAGCTGCACTGCTGCTCTAAGGCAGGTGGTTGGAATTCACCAGCTGCTTGGAGGGAGAAAATGGACAATCTCCCATGCAATCTATTGGATGGTCAGTTATGATTTAGTTCTGATTTGGTGGTAATGAAGCGAACCTAATGCAAATGGACATGTATAATACGTGTGGAAATGTACATGCTTATATATATTCACCAATGGTTTAGTTAAGACTTATGCTAATTTGCAATCAGAATAGATGCTGAGAGATAAAGTTTGAAAGTGTTAGGATGATAATGTGTGCAAACTTGGTATCATGTAGGTCCTAAGAGCAAGTTTTCTGCTATCAGCTATTTAAAATTTTCTATACCATATGACAAGGTCATTATTGTAATTATTTTCTCAATCTTATAATTAATTATTTCATTAAGATGAGACCTTTTATAAGTACCTATGCCAGACAGTGTTTCTCTGGGTGGTCCACAACAACATCAAAATCTTTTGGGAATTTGCTAAAAAAAAACCCCAACAAAACAAATTCTATATTTCATAGTTATAGAAACCTCTATCTATGGAATACAATTTGTTTTTTTTAAAGAAATTCATTTTTTTAGGCTGGACTCTATGAGGAGAAATGTGGCATCAGGATTGGAGAAAGACTCGTCAACAACCTGCGTTATGTGGATGACACAAACTTGCTTTGCTGAAACTGAGAAGGACCTGAAGTGCTTGCTGTAGAAAGTCAAGGATTGCAGCCTTCAAAATGGATTGAAGCTCAACATCAAGAAAACAAACATTCTCACCACAGGGCCAATTGGCAGCATCATGATAAATGGTGAAGAGATTGCAATTGTTAACAGCTTTTGTTTGCTTGGCTCCACAATCAACACTCTTGGTACCAGCAGCCAGGAAATTAAAAGACGAATTGCTCTGAGAAAGTCTGCTGTCAGGGACATCTTCAGATTTAAGAAAAGCAATAATGTCCGTCTGGAGACTAAGTGGTGTCTGATCCAGGCCATGATCTTCACAATTACTTGCTATGCATCAGAAATCCGGACAATAACTAGGGATGATAGAATTGATGCCTTTGATCTGTGGTGCTGGAGAAGAGTATTGAATATACCATGGACAGGTAGGAGAACAAAAAGTTCATCCTAGAGAGAGTGAAATCAGGCTGCTCCTTGGAGGCACAGATTCTGAAGCTTCATCTGACATACTTTGGGCATGTTACAAAGCAGGGTAAATCGTTGGAGAGGGACATCATGCTTGGGAGGGTGGAGGAATAGTGCAAGAGAAGAAGATCCTCAATGAGATGGATATAGTCAGTGACTGGGGTAATTGGGGTAGGTGTGTCAGAGACAATAAGGTTGTTCAGGATAGAGCACTGTTTAGGGCTGTTGTGCACAGAGTTGCTGTGAGTTGAAAGCGACTCGACAACACACAACAACAACATATTTCATAACAAAGTTATTGACTTGGAGGTAGGGCCCAACAATCTGTGTTTTAATGGGATCTTCTGGTTAATCTAATGCATATGTGTGGGAACAAATTTATTCCATGTTCTTACCCTTTTTTTTTTAATGAGTGAATCACAAGGGAGACAAAAGTAAATGCATTTTTGCATTTGTCCACTTGTAAAAGGAGGACAATTTTTAAGAAGGGAATTTCTTTTTTTTTCTTTAAGAAGGGAATTTCTAAGAGTAGCTTTGAATAGGGGGTCATAGATTAACTTTAATATCAAAGTCCACATTTCTTTTTAAATTCAGCTGTCATAAAATTACTAATACTACTTTAGAGTATTGATTTTTTTTGGAGTTCAAAAGAAATACAACTCTAGGTTTTCCACTAGTTTTGTATCCAGAAATAATAAAATAAGTGTCAGGGCAGATAAGAGGAGGAAAAGAAGCCATGAGTAGAGGACACACTGTGGCCAGGAGAAGGAAAGGCTAATTCACTGTTTTCTCAACAGACTGTTGGGATCAACAGTATGAATATTTGTCAAAACAAGTCTGAGTCATTTTCTTCTGCCTATCTGGTTGCCTCTTTGAGTCATATCCATCTGTTTACGGCAAATTTCTCAAAATTTGAGGCCTGCAAACTATCACCTTACTGTCTTTAGAGTAAGCAACTGCATCAGTTGTGAATTATTGGCAAGAATGCTTGCTTACTTGGTGATAAATTGATAGCTAGGTAAGAGCACATGGAACATGGATAGAAGATGATCTTATGAAGGATGAAGTTATGTGTAATGGGAAGTTCCTCTACCCAAAGTTTGTGCCCAGGGAGAAACAGAAGTATTGAAACTTATTCGAAGAGGAAAGAGAAAAAAGAGAGAATGGCAGAAGATGGGTACTAAAGTCTGCTTTGTTGCAGATGGTTTTACATCCAAACCACCTAAATATGAAAGATTTATCAAAACAATGGGCTTACGTTCAATAAGGCATATGTAACACATCCTGAAATGAAAGTCACATTTTGCCTGCCAATAAGAAGAATCGTTCATCCCAACTGTACACAATCTTGAGTGTTATTTATGAAGGTCCAGTCATTTAAGTGAATGTGAGTTGGGCTTTGTGATACAAGGAGACAAAATTATTTTGGGAAAATGTACTCAGGTTACCAACAATCCTGAAAATAATGGATGCATAAATGCTGTCTTATTGGTCTAATAAGCACTTTCATATGAGTTAATAATTGACTACAAACCAGTCAGAAAACCAGCATTAACATGTGATTCTGAATGCTACCAAACAGCTTTCCTTACAAGTTCTGCAATCATCAAAAGAACTTTTTATTATTCTATAAAAACATTAAAATGGTAAAAAAAGAGAGAACGGAAACCAAAACAAGAAATGAGCACCATTAGAGAAAAATGAAAAGGAAAATTGTGCTACAAGGTCATAGTTATTCCCGCAAGAGTGAGTTAACTTTCTTCTCTGGCCATTTTCTGCAGTCAAAGATGCAATTCCTAAATTGGCCAGCTATCTTTCTGGGTAAGAAAGATAATAAATGAATGGAAATTTTCAACTTAAAGGAGGTCAGAGGCAGAATTCTCACACACATGAGGCCGATCTCAATGGTTATAATTGCTTTCTTTTTGTTTTCATCACAGGTCACTCAGAAATTCATAGAAAGAGACAATTTCACGTCTGGAGGAGGTTTCATCTTGGTGGGCTTCTCAGATCAGCCATGGCTGGAGAGGATCTTGTTTGTGTTCATCTTGATATTCTACCTTCTAACACTCATGGGTAATGGGACCATAATCCTGATCGCCCATCTGGACTCCCAGCTTCATACGCCTATGTATTTCTTCCTCACTCACCTGTCCTTTATTGATCTCATCCATGTGACCTGCATCAGTCCTCAGATGCTGGTCAACCTTGGGAGTGCTGACAAGTCCATAAGTTTTGGAGGATGTGTAGTTCAGTTTCTCATTACCCTGTGTCTAGGGACCACTGAGTGTATCCTTCTGGCCATGATGGCATATGATCGTTATGTTGCTGTCTGTCAGCCCTTGCATTATTTCACCCTCATGCCACCACAGCTGTGTTGGGCATTGGCCAGCATATCCTGGTTTTTGGGTTTTGGTAATTCATTAGTCAACACACCTATCACAATGACCCTTCCTAGATGTGGCCACCACCGGATAAACCATTTCTACTGTGAGATGCCTCCAGTGATACAACTAGCCTGTGTGGACATATCAAATTATAGGAAGGGGATTACAATCTTGAGCAGTGTGTTTCTCATCTTTCCTCTCTCATTGATCTTGATCTCTTATGGGCGCATTGTCTATAGTGTGTTGGGGGTGAAGGCCCCTGGGGGTCGACAGAAGGCACTTGGGACCTGTAGCTCCCACCTCACAGTGGTATTCATCTTCTACAGTACTCTCATCTATGTATATGTGACCCCAAAGCCAAAGCTCTCTCATGATGTGACCAAGTTTGTGGCACTGCTATATAACTTGATTCCACCTGTGCTTAATCCCATAATTTACACTTTGAGAAACAGAGATGTCAAGAAATCATTAAAGAAGCTAATGATAGGGAAACGAAAGAGAAAAAGGTAAATTTTTAATAGATTTCTCCTTTAAAGGGAAGGAGCTTCTCCTTTAAGGGACAGATGCTTCCAAAGGAAACAATCTTGAGAACCTGTAGATTTAGGATTAAATATTCAGTTAGGCTATAGAAGAAGAATAGATGCCCTTGAATTAGGGTGCTGGAGAAAAGTCTTGAACATACCATGGACTGCCAAGAAAACAAATAGGTCTGTCTTGGAGAGGGTGAAACCAAGTCTCTCCTTGGAGGCTAGGATTTTGAAGCTCCATCTCACATACTATGTCCTTGGAGAAGGACATCATGTTTGGAAGGGTGGGGGGACAGAGCAGGAGAGGGTGAAGGGACAGAGCAGTAGAGGAAGAACCCGGATGAGATGGATTGATACAGTAACTGGGTCAATGGAGGATTGGTGTGTTAGAATTAATGAGACTGCCTCAGGACAGGACAGGGTTCAGAGCTACTGTACATAGGGTCACTATGGGTTGCAGGTGACTCGATGGCACGTAACAACAATTAATATACACATTTTAACTACATTTTGGTGATTTCATGTCTGCCTTATAATGACGTTCTTGTATATATAGTTTGTTTTTTTGCTAATGTGCTGTTGAGTTGGAAACAACCCATAACTTACCATTTATCAGGTTTTCAGAGACTGCAGTATGCTTTGGGATAGATTACTAATCTTTCTCTTTTGCCTATGGAGCAGGTAATGGATTCAAATTGCCTGCCTTTGGTTTTTCAGCACAAATTCTTATCACTTGACAACTAGAGGTCAACACACACACACACACGCGCGCGTTATCGTTAGATGCCATTGAGTGGAGAGTACACCTCGTAACCACTAACACATCTGAACCCTGTCCTATCCTCATCATCTCTGACACACTTGATCTCATTGCTGCAGTCATTACATCCATCTCATCAGGAGTTTTCCTTTCTATTGCCCAGCTTCCAAATTTCCAAGCATAGTGTTCCTTTCCAAGGGATAGCCTCTCCTAATAACATATCCAAAGTATGACAGACAGTGCATTGCCATCTTTGCCTCCATGAAGCACGCTGGCTGCACTTTCTCCAAGCTATGTATTTGTTCTTTTGGAAGTCCATGGGGTATCCTGCATTTTTCTCCAACACCACAACTCAAAGATATCAGTTCTACTCTCATCCTTAATCATTCTCCAGCTCTCACATGCATAGCACATGATTGAAAAGATTATGGCTTGAATCAGACACACCTGAAAGTCTTCAAGCTGACATCTATACTCGTCAGTATTTTGGAGAGGTCCCTGACTGCAGAATTCCCAATGCAAGATGTCTCCTGACCTCCTTCCTGACTGCTAATAGCAAGAATGTTGATTGTTGATCTAAGCAAGATGAAATCATTGACAGCTTTGGCCCTTCTCCATCTATCATGATGTTGCCTATTGACCCATTGATGAGGATTCTTGTCTTCTTGACATTAAAATGTAATCCATATTGAGGTCTTAGATCTTCTGCATCAAGTTCTTCATCAGTTTCAGCAAGCAAAGTTGTGTCATGTGCAGAATCCAAGTTGTTAATGAGTCTTTTCTCTGAACTTGATGTCACACTCTTCATAAAAATCAGCTTCAATCCATCTGACATGAGCAATGATCTCCCTGCTTCCATTACCTCTTCTAAACTCAATTTAAACTTCTAACAGTTCCCTGTCAATGTACTGCTTTAGTCATTCTTGGATGACCTTCAGCTATATTTTTATTGCTTGTGATATTAATGATATTGTTTAATAGTTTCCACATATTGTGGGCCACTTTTCTTGGGAATGGGAACAAATATAGATCTCTTCCAAGGAGTTGGCCAGTCAATGTCCTCCATATTCCCTTGAATAAATGAGTGTGTATGTCCAGAGCTACAATTGTTAGTTGAAACCTGTCAATTGGTATCCCATCCATTCTTGGGACCTTATTTTTGCACTTTCTATCAGTGCAGCTTGAACTTCATCCTTCATTACCATTGACTCTTGTTCGTATAATACTTTCTGAAATTTTTCGGTGTTAACCAATTCTTATTGGTACAATGACTCTGTGTATTCATTTTAACTGTTTTCCCCATCTGAATTTAGTGGGTTTCCCCACCCCAACCCTGGCCACTTACAGTGTACTTGAAGTTTTGTAGCTTCCTCTATTTTCTACTTATCTTTTCTTCTTTACATTGGTTTGCATGCAATAATCCATATACTTTCTAGGTGGTTGTGGGTTTTGGTGTTGGTTTTTTTTTGTGGTTTTTTTTTTTTTAGTTACATATGTATTTATTTTTGAAGCCCTATAATGAAACTCGTTGGTAATTGCAATGTGCAGAAGCTGGACTTGCAAGAGGGTAGGAATTTCTGGTTACAGGAAAAAAACAGAGGCCATAGTCAAACTCTGCCACTTACATAAATAATCCTTTTTATGCAGGCTTCTGACAGCTCTGGTGATCTGAATTAAAGGGAATTGCAATGCTACTCCAAAGATAATGGCCCTCTAGTGTTTCAAATCCACCAAACACCTCTATGGGGAATAGGTGGGAAGTCTCCTTTGATGGGACTTTCCTCCAAAAACCTGTTGGAGGGTCAACTGTGAGTTGATTCCTTCATGATCAATGGCAATGAGCGAGTGAGCATAAGCTGATTCAGGCCAAAGTACAGGAAAAATTCATTCTTTGGCATTCATATAAATTGATTTGTAGCCTGTCATAACACTGAAGTGTATGTGTATGAAATAATTTTCGCTATAAAAGTAAAGTATTTTTAATATATTATGTTAAAAAACCCCAAATTTGACAGGTTATAACCTTGGCGATCTCTTAAGATCAATGAGAATAAGGAATCTTATTCTACCTCAAAAACAAAATTCTAAGTGGCACAAAATTGAAAAGCTCTCTGTATCTTCTCAGTCAGCAACAAAAAGATATTGTTTACATCATAAATATTTCAAGAAGTGTTTGAAATACATTCTGTTTTACTCATGCACATTGTGTTTTATACAATCTTTCATTTACATGTGTTTCATATAACAATTCATATACATTATATTTTATGTAATTATGATTTATCTATGCTTATTATTACCCATCTTTACAAGTCCTCATTTTATCTTTCCTATTTCTTAATCTCTCTGTCTTCCCACTTACTCTGCTATCCTAGTGATTTCGTCCCCTCTTTTCTATTTGTCCTCATCTCCCTTCTCCTGACCCTTTTTAAAAAATATTTATACAATTCCTACCAGTAATTCTTCTTTTTTACACAAATGGTCTTATGCAGTACTTGTTCTTATGAGATCGTTCACCCAGCATAATGTTCTCTAGCCTCCTACATGCTGTATAGTATTTTACAAAACCATTGTTTCTTAGTGTTGCATAATACTCCATTGTGTGAATGTGCCATGACTTCTCAATCCATTTGTTTGTTGAAGGACATTTGGGCTATTTTTATTTGCATCTCTCTGATTGCCAGTGATATCTTCATTTGTGTCTTCTTATGTCCTTTGCCCATTTTGTGGTTGGATTTTCAGTCTTTTTCTTGTGGAGGCCATAGAGTATTCTGTAAAATTTCATTATGAGACCTTTGTCTGAGATGTCATCGCCAAATATTTTTTCCCAGTCTATAGACTTTATTTTTACTCTACTGGAAAAAGGTTTTGATGTACACAGAGACTTGTTCTTTAGGAGGTCTCATTTATTGATTTTATAATTTTTAATTGTGCACTTCCATCTTCTTTTGATGCTTTTTGGATCATTCAAGTGTTTGTCACCCCCATCCTAAATTCTGAGAAAATACCATCTTCCCTGTTGTTGTTGTTGTCAGGTGCCATCGAGTCAAGTAGAACTCATAGTGCCCCGTTGAACAAAAGAGCTGAACTTAGTCCTGTCCTGAGTCATCCTCACACTTCCTGACACACAAGAGCTCATTGTAGCAGTCACTTAGTCCTCCCTAAAATTCTAAAAGGAACTGTCCTTGACTGCCCTCGTGCCATTTTTACTTGCTCTGCACATGGTCACTTCATGTCCCTCTCAGACCGTGCAATAAAGATCTGTTCATTTCTTGGGAGGGAAAAAGAGTTTGCCCATAGTATGTCTCAGTATCGTAACTTGAGGCTTGACTTTGGTTTTCACTTCTTTCAGCTTGAGATATGCTGCGTGAGTTCTTCCCTTTTTATTCTCTGAGTCCAGCTACTTGCCTATTCCATGACAATATTTTGTTTTGTCTCCTCTCAACATATTGTTTTGTAGTTACAATATTTTGTTTTGTCTGTCCTTTGAAATCTTATGTTTGGCTCTTTCTTTCAGCATCTATTCCTTTTGTTTGGCTTCTCAGTGCTTTAATGCCTTTTTCAGAGTCTCTTCTTACATTCATTTTAGTTGTTTCTTCATTCTTTCTCTTTGTAATGACCTTTAGCTCTCTTCTGTATATTCTCACATACATGTTGTTGATTGCCTTTGAGTTGAGCATGACTCATAGTGAGCCTGTGAACAAAAGACTTGAAGCCCCTCTACAGCATTGACATGTATCAAAGTTCATAGAGTTTCTGGAAGCATGTTATTTAGGAAGTGGATGCCACTCCTGCTTCCAAATCTGTCATAGTATGTTATTGTTTTTATGTGCCATTGAGTTACTTGTGATGTATAGTAACCCTATATACAGCAGCTCTGAACCCTTCCCTGTCCTGAGCTAGTCTAATCAACTCTGACACACCAACCCCCACTGACCCAGCTACTGTATCAATCCATCTCATCCTGGGTCTCCCTCTCCTGTGCTGTCTGCTCATCCTCCTGGGAATGATGTCCTTCTCCAAGGACTGATCTCTCCTGGCCACGTGCCCAAAGTAAGTGAGGCGAAACATCAAAATCTTAGCCTCCAATGAAAGACTTGGCTTCACCTTCTCCAAGACAGACCTATTTGTTTTCTTGGTAGTCCATGGTATGTTCAAGACTCTTCTCCAGCAACACAACTCGAAAGCATCTATTCTGTCATCCTTAGTCACTGTCCAACTCTCTGAAGTATAACAAGTAAATGAGAAAACCATAGGCTGGATTAGGCTCACTTTTGTATCTAGACTGACATCATTGCTCTTCAGCACTCTGGAGAGGTCCATGACAGCAGATTTTCCCAATGTGATTAGTCTTCTGATTTCCTAACTGCTGGTGTTAAGAGTGTTGATTGTGGATCTGAGCAAGCTATAATTTTTAACTACCTCAATCTCTTCTCCATCTAATATGATGCTGCCAATTGGCCCAGTAGTGAGAATCTTTTGCTTCTTGATGTTGAGCTTCAATCCATATTGAATACTATATAGTCCTTGATCTTTTACAGCAAGTGTTTCAGGTCCTCCTCAGTTTCAGCAAACAAAGTTCCCACTCACATACAAATACACACAAATATATACATCTCAGATTGTCAGTGTCCAGCTTTCAGATGCATAGCATGCAAGTGAGAAGAGCCTGGCTTGGATCAGGTGTACTTGACTCTCTAGACTGTTATAATTACTCTTTAGCACTCAGGAGAAGTCCCTGACAGCAGACTTTCCTAAAGCAGCTAATTTTTTAGTTTCCTGATTGCTAGGCCAAGAGTGCTGACTGTGTATCTGAGCAAGATGAAATTGCTAACAACTTCAATTCTTTTATCCATCTATCATGATGCTGTCAATTGGCCCAATGGTGAGAATCTTTGTTTTCTTGATGTTGAGATGCAATCCATATTGAAGGCTGAATTTCTTGACCTTCTGCAGCAAACACTTCAAGTCTCCTCAGTTGCAGTGAGCAAAGCTGTGTTATCTGCATAATGCAGGTTGTTGACGAGTCTTCTTCGAATCCTGAGGCAATATTCTTCTTCATAAAGATCAACTTCCCAAATTATCTCTTCCACATAGAGATTGAAAAAATATGAAGAAAAGATACATCCCTGATGCAGTCCTTTTTTTTTTGGGTTTTGAAGCATGTAGCATTTGTTCCCTTGCTCTACAATGACTAAGTCTAAGTGACAATGACTAAGGATGACAGAGGGAAAATTGATGATTTTGAGTTGTGTGCAGGAGAAATTTTATGGAACACACCATGGATTGCCAAGAGAACAAACAGGTCTGTCCTAGAGTGAAACAGGACTGTACCTTGGAGACAAGAATTTTGGCAATGTATCTAACATACTTTGATTATGTTGGCAGGAAGCACCAGGCCATAGAGAAGGTCACCATGCCTGGATGGGTAGAGGGTCTGTGCAGGAAAGGAATAACTTGAACAAGATGAATTGACACAGTGACTGAGGCAATTGGGGTAGGTGTGACAGAGATGGTGGGATTGGCTTAGGATAGAGCAAGATTCAGAGCTGTTATTCATAGGGTTGCTACAAGTCATAGTCGACTCAACTACACAACAACATCGCAGATTGTAAACACCTGAAGTTCAGGCAAATAGTTGTTTATATCTGCAGTTCAAATTATATATTTTCACGTATTGTTGTTAATGCCATCTAATTAAGAATGACTCATAAGCAATCTATAAACAACAGATCTGAACTCTGTCCAATCTGTGCCAATCTCACAATTTCTGGCACAATCAAGCTCATTGCTGTAGTCACTCTGTCAAAACACCTGGTTGATGATCATTCCCTCCTTTGTAATCCCCCTCCTTTCCAAGCCTGATGTCTTTCTTCAAGTAATAGCCTGTTCTAGAAACATGCTCAAAGTCTGTGAGATGAAGTTTCACCATTCTTTCCTACAATGAGTGCTCTGGCTGCACTTTCTTCAAGACATATTTGTTCATTCTTTTGACATTCTATGGGATAGTCAGTATCCTTTTTGAACACCAGAGTTCAGAGGCATTCTGTCATCTTGTTTCTTTGTCCAACTATCAGCAGCATAGCAAGTGATTGGAAAGACAATGGCCTGAATCAGGTACACCTTAGTCCTCAAACTAACATCATTGCTCCTCAGTAATTTGGAAAAGTCCTTGAATGCAGATTTTCCTAGTGCAATACATCTCCTGATTTCCTACCGCTGATTGCAAGTGTATTGTTTGTGGGTGCAAGTAAGATGAAGTCATTGGCAATTTCAATTTTTCCTCCATCTATCATGATGTCTATTGGTCCAGTAGTCAGAATTTTTGTTTTCTTGAGCTTGAGATGCAATTCATATTGAAAGTTGCAATGTTTGATCTTTGGCAACAAGCGTTTCAAGTCCTCTTCACTTTCAGTAAGCAAGATTGTTGTGTCATATGCATAACAAAGGTTACTGATGAATCTTCCTCTGATCTTGATGCCACATTCTTCTTCACATAGACACAACCCTGATGCATACCTTTAATTGTACATTGTAATGTTCCCTTACTCAGTTCAGACAAAAGTTTCTTGTTTTAGGTGTGGGTTTTGTATGACCACAATTAAGTGTTCTGGGATTCCCTTTGTTTTCAATGGTCAGCCATGTTGGAAAATTGGATATTGTTAAAAATGAAATGGAATGCACGAATATTGACCTACTAGGCATTACTGAAATGCGATGCACCGGATATGGCCACTTTGCACCAGATAATCATATGATATACTATGCAGGGATTGAAAACCAGAAGAAAAGTGTTGCTTTCATAGTCAAAAGGTCAATTTCAAGTTCTATCCTGAAACACAATGTTGTGAGTGATAGGATAATATCCATACATATACAGGGAAGACCTGTTAACACGACTATTATTCAAGTATATACTCCTACATCTAGTTCCAAAGAGGAAGAAATTGAGAATTTTTACCAAATTTTGCAGTCTGAAATTGACCAAACATGCAATCAGGATGTGCTGATAATTGGTGGCTGGAAAGCAAAAGTAGAAAACAATGAAGAAGGAACAGTAGTTGGAAATATGGGCTTGGTGATAGAAATGAGGCTGGAAATAGAATGATTAAATTTTGTATTTACAATTATTTATTCATTGCAAATACTTTTTCTAAATGACACAAAAGATGATTTTACACATGAATTTCACCCAACGGGCTGCATAGGAATCAGACTAACCATATTTGTGAAAGAAATCATTCGAGAAGCTCCATATTAGCAGTCAAAAGTAGGCCAGGGGAAGACTGTGGGTCAAATCATAAATTACTCATATGTAACTTCAAATTGAGGCTAAATAAAAGGAATATAAGTCCTTAGGAACCAAGATAAGATCTTGAATCAATTTCATCTGAATTTCTTGATAATCTTAAGCATAGGTTTGAGGCACTGAACACAAAGGATAGAGGAGAGGACCAGATGAGTTGTAGGATGGTATCAAGTATATCACCCTTGAATAATTCAAAAGGGAAAAAAAGGAGAAAGAAAAAAAATAAAAATGGATATTGGAAGAGACTCTAAAGATTGCACTGGAGTGTTGAGAAGCCAAATCTGAAGGAAAACATGTCACAGTGAAAGAGCTGAACAGACGATTTCAAAGGGAAGCTCAGGAGGACAAAGTAAAATATTATCATGGAATGCATAGAGAGCTGGAATTGGCGAATAAACAGGGAAGAACTCATTCTGCATTTCTCAAGCTGAAAGAACTGAAAAACAAATTTAAGCCTCATCTTGCAAAACTGACAGACGCTATGGGCAATGTAGTGGGTGACTCAGAAAGCATCAAAAGAAGATGGAGGGAATATACAGAGTCACTGTACCAGGAAGAATTGATTGATACTGAAAAATTCCAGGAAGTACCACATGAACAAGAACCAGTGGTAATGAAGGAGGAAGTAGATGCTGCATTGAAGACATTGGCAAAAAATAAGACCCCAGGGGTCAATGGAATACTAATTGATTTGTTTCAATTCAAGATGTAGCCTTGGATCCACACACAAATCTAAGCCAGGAAATTTGGAGGATAGCTATCTGGCCAGTGGATTGGAAGAGGTCCATATTTATTCCCTTTTCAAAGAAAGATGATCCAACTGAATATGGAAATTATTGAACAATATCATTAATATAACATGCAAGCAAAATACTGCTGAAGATCATTAAAAAGTGGCTGGAACAGGACATAGATAGGACTGGCAGAAGTTCAGGCAGGATTTAGAAGAGGCTGTGATATCTGGGATATCATTGCTGATGTCAGATAGATCCTTTCTAAAAGCAAGGAATATCAGAAGAATGTCTATTTGTGCTTTATTGGCTATGCAAAGGCATTTGACTGTGTGGATTATGACAAGTTATGGCTGACACTAAGAAGAACGGGAATCCTAGAGCACTTGATTGTGCTCCTGTGGAATCTATACCTGGATCAGCAGGCTGTTGTGTGAATGGAGCAGGGGAGCACTGCATGGTTTGGAATTAGGAAGGGAGTGTGTTAGGGTTGTATTCTGTCTCCATACCTGTTCAATCTATATGCTGAGTAAATTATCCAAGAAACTGGACTATGTAAAGAGGAATGTGCATCAGGATTGGAAGGAGACTCATCAATCACCTGTGCTATACAAATGACACAACCTGGATTGCTGAAAGTGAGGAGGACTTGAAATACTTGTTGCAGAAGATCAAGGAATGCAGCCATCAGTATGGATTGAGTCCCAACATCAAGAAAACAAGATTCTTACTACTGGACCAACAGGCCATGTCATGATGGATGGAGAGGAGATTGAAACTGTCAGCAGCTTCATCTTGCTTGGATCCACAATTAACACTCTTGGTACGAGCAGTTAGGAAATAAGAAGATGCAGTGCATTGGGAAAATCTGCAGTTAGGGATTTTTCCAAATTATTGAGGAGTAGTGATGTCAGTTTAAGGACTAATGTGCATCTGATTCAAGCCATAGTCCTTCTGATTACTAGCTATGCATCTGAGACCAGGACAGTGACAGAAAAAGAATTGGTGTCTTTGAGCTGTGGTGCTGGAGAAGAGCACTGAATAGCCCATGGACGGCCAAGAGAATAAACAGATATGTCTTGGAAAAGGTGCACCTGAAGTACTCTCTGGAGGCAAGAATGATGAGGCTCAGCCTCACGTACTTTGGACATTTTGCTAGGAGAAGCTATTCCTTGGAGAGGGACATGATGTTGGGAAGGGTGGAGGGTCGACAAATCAGAGGAAGATCCTCAACTAGGTGAATTAAAATGGTGACTGCTGCAATGGGCTCTTGTGTGTCAGGAAGTGTGAAGATGGCACAGGACAAGACAGGCTTCAGATCTTTTGTTCATAGGGTCACTATGAGTTGATGGCACCTATCAACAACAGGAACAACCCATGCTCTCAGAGCTATATCAGATGAAATCAGATAACACAAGGGTGGCAGAACTCCAAACTTCTCCCAAAATTCTGTGGTCTTCTGTGGTCTCCACTACTCTTGGGCACATAGCTGGACCGTATTGTTAAACATTCTTGCAGTTAGTCATCAAAATTATATCTAGGGTTTTCATTAGATAATTTACAGAAGTATGCCATTAGGTCCTTCTTCCTACTCTGTCTTAGTCTGAAATATCCACTAGAAACATGTCTACTGTGGGTGACATTGTATAAATTTGAAATGCTAGTGGCATTGCTTCCCATGTTGTAACAACATATCATTGTTGTTGGGTGCTATCAAGTTGAGCACAACTCATTGCAACCCTATGAACAATAGATCTGAACCCTGTCCTATCCTGTGCCACCTTCATAATCTCTGACACACTCGAACTCTTTGCTGCAGTCACTGTGTCAGTCAACATGGTTGAGAGCCTTCCTCACCATCGCTCTACTTTTACGAGCATTATATCCCTTTCCAAGCAATAACCTCTCCTAGCAAGATGCCCAAGGTATGTGAGATGATTCTTTTCCATCCTTGCTTCCAAGCAGTATTCCAGCTGCATTTTTTTTCTCTCTCTCTCTCTGGTTTTATTTATTTTTTTCTGCTAATTTATTTACAAAATTCTAATACAAATTTGTTCAAAGTCTTTCAATTACCCTCACCCCCTCCATCAAATTGTACAACCCAATGACTAATCTCCTCTTCCTTCTGCACATCTACATCCCTCTGCTTCCAGCTTCTCCCACCCCACCTGGAGCCTTATACTCATTCTCCAATAACAGATTTATACAATATTTATCTTTGTGGGACTCAGTTAGCTCACTCAGCATAATGCTTTACAGTCCCTCCCAAGTTAGGTAATAATTTACAAAGTTATTTCTCTCGTATGCTGCATAGTTTTTCAATTGGTACCATAATTTCTCAATCCATTCATTTGTGGTTGGACATTTGGACTGTTTCCATGTTCTTGCAATGTTGAATAATGCTGCTATGAACATTGGTGTACTGGCTGCATTTTCTTCAAGACATATCTGTTTGTTCTTTTGACAGTCCATAGGATATTCAGTACTTTTCTCCAGCACCACAGTTCAAAGGCATCAATTCTCCTTCTATCATCCTAATTCATTGTCCAGCTCTCAGCAACATGGCAAGTGATTGTGAACACTATTTTCTGAATCAGGCACACACCTTAATTCTCAAAATGACATCATTGCTCTTCAATAATTTGGAGAAGTCCCTTAATGCAGATTTCCCCCAATGCAGTACATCTTATATCCTGATTTCTTGGCTGCTGGTATCAAGTGTATTGATTATGAATCCAAGCAAGATAAAGTTATTGACAGTTTCAATCTTTTTTCTATCACAATATTACCTATCAGTCTAGTGGTAAGAATTTTTGGTTTTTGACACTGAGATACAATCCATATTGAAAGCAACAATCTTTGATATTCTGCAACAAATTCTTCAAGTCCTCCCACTTTCAGAAGGCAAGGTTGTGTCATTTCATTCAGAAAGTTATTTATGAATTTTTGTCCTATTCTGATGCCACATTCTTCTTCGTAGACTCCATCTTCTCAAGTAATTTGCTCAGCATATAGACTGAATAGGTTTGGAGAAAGGATACAAATAAAACCTTGATGTATATCTTTCTTAATTTTTAACCATGTAGTGTTCCCTTGCTCTGTTTGCCTAATAGCCTCTTGGTCTAGATATGGAAAAGAAAAAAAAATGGAAAGAAAGGAGAAACTTGGGAGAGGGGGGACGTTCATGCCAATGCTGAGGAAGGTGGAAGCAAAATGTTTCATCTAGCATAAAGTTCCTGATGGCCCAGCTAAAGGTTGTGGATAGGACATCCAATAAAGGTAGAGTTTATGATCTACTGTTGTTATTGTTGTTGAGTGTGATCAAGTTGAGTACAACTCATAGCGACCCAGTGAAAAATAGATCTGAACTTTGTCCTATCTTGCACCATCCTTGTCATCTTCCACATATCTGAGTCCATTGCTACAAATACTGTATCAATACATCTCATTGAGGGTCTTCCTATCCTTCACTGATTCTCCACCGTTCCAAATATGATCTCTCTTTCCAAGGAATAAGCCTTTCCTATCAACATGTCCAGAATATATGAGATGAAGTTTATCATATTTGTCTTCAAAGAACACTCTGGCTGCACTTTCTTCAAGACTTGTCTGTTTGTTTGACAGTCTATGGGATATTTAACACTCTTCTTCAATACCACAACTCATACACATCAAATCTTCTGTCATCTATATTCACTGTCCAGATCTCAGGTGCATAGCAGGTGATTGGAAAGACTTTGGCTTGAAACAGGTTCACTTCAGTCTTTAAAATGACTTCATTGCTCTTCAGGATTTTGTTATACTGAGAGGCTCCTACTGGCAAGGTGCCCACCCAGTCATAGACACCCTCCATTGGTTCAGTGCTTATCCAGAGATGTACTACCTTACCAGGGAACAGGCAGAAGTGGAGAGGACTCCCAAGGCTAGTTTCTGCCACTGCCTGCCTAAGCCTGTTATCTTTGTCTGAAATTCATTTAATGTGAATTTCCTTGAAAAATAAAAGAAGTATGTAAGTACACAAAAATTTGCACACAAGTGGTCAGCAGGCAAAATGTCGTTGTTAGTAGGTGCCTGCGCGTTAAGTATGACTCATGGAGACCCTGTGAATAAAGGACCTGAAACCTGTTCTATCCTGCCTCATCCTCACACTTCCTTACACACAAGAACCCTTTGCAATAGTCAGCATGTCAATCCACCTGGTTGAGGATCTTCCTTTTCCTTTCTCTCCTTAGCTGAGACCCTTCCCAGCATCATGTCCTTCCCCAGAGAAGAGCCCCTCCTACCAACATGCCCTAAATACGTGAAGTGAAGCCTTATCATTCTTGCTTCCAAAGAGCACTCTGACTGCACCCTCTCCAAGATATATCTCTTTGTCCTCCTGACCATCCAAGAGATGTTCAGTGCTCTTCTCCAACACCACAGGTCATAGCAAGTAATGAGAAAGGCTATGGCCTGAATCAGATGCACCTTAGTCCCCAAACTGATGCCATTATTCCTCAATAATTTGGAGAGGTCCCTAAGTGCACATTTTCCAAGCGCAATGCATTTCTCTATTTTCTGATTCCTTGTACTAAGAGTGTTAATTGGGATCCAAGCAATACTGTTGACAAAGGAAGAAACAGAAATATTTATTAACAGATGAATGAATAATCCAGGTGTGGTACATAGGTAAAATGAAATACTATTCAGCCATGAAAAGATATAAAGTTAAGATGTACCCTGCAACATGAGTATGCTTTCAAAACTTATGTTAAGGGAAAGAAGCCATACATAGATATCTCATATTGAAAGCAAAATAAAATCAAGTCAGTAACAACTCATACCAACCTGCCATCAGGGTTTCAAGGTAGTACATCTTTATTAGGAAGTACCATCTTTCTTTGTTAAAGTTGTTGTTAGATTTGAACTTCAGGTCTTTTGGTTAGCAACCTTATCCATGATACCTTTTACCACTGTGGTGCTAAAGAGTGATTTCAAATGAGCACAAGTTTACTTTTTGTGAAAATTGAATGTTTGTGGTAAAATAAGACTTGCTCCTGATGAATGAATGTCTATCATATTTTAGGCATTGCACATACATCATGTTTCAATGAACAAACAGAGCTACAAGATTGGTCATATTTGTCTTAATCTACTGACAAACTGAAGCTCAAGCATGTCAAGAAAGATTTTCAAGTCATGAAGTTAGTAAATGACAGATGTAAATATTTTTATATAATATTATCATGCATTAGACATAAAAAGAATTTCTGTTGAAATTTTATTTCCTGTAGTGTCAAGAACAGTGCTAATTGGTCAATCAAGAAATAATTTTTAATTAATTAATAACTGAACATATCTTTTATAAACCTTTGTGGATTAAATAGACATAAGGAAATAAATATTAGCACATGAACTATTATGAAAGGAATAAGTAGAACATATCAAAATTGTTGTCAAAGACATTAATATTTAGTTGAATCAATAATATACATTAATAAGAGGGGCTTTTGGCCTTTTCTTCACAGGGTCACTATGAGTCGTGCTCCACTTGAAGGCAATCAACAACAATAGCAGTAACAACAACAAGAATATATCAGAAATACATGAAGAGTTCAGAGATGTAAGACATTTATTTAAAGTGTGGCAAATGGATTTGGTCTGATTGTTGAAGCACTGGTAGGGTTTGGGGTGAGATGGACTGACTCAGTGACTGGGGTAATGGGCGTAGGTGTGTCAAAGACAGTAAGGTTGGCTCAGGGTAAAAGAGGGTTCAGAGCTCTTGTATATACAGTCATTATGAGTTTCAAGCAATTCAATGGCACATAGCAAGAACAACAACAACAACAACAACAACCCGGGATATGGCAGGAATCCAGGCTGGAGCAGTCACAAGCCAGGAGAAAAAGGTGTGCTCTGAAACTCTATGCCAGAGTTTGGTTGGGTAGCTACTTTGAGTAAGAGAAGTAGAGAGAATTAAGGATGACAAAACAGATATTGGTCTCAGTCAGTTAATTATAATTGTTACATTGGGACCCAGTGGTCTCCAAGGCCTCTCTGGTAAACAATTTTCCTTTCACTGTTCTAAGAGTTATTGATAATGCCCCTGAGACAGAACTTGTGCCCAGACCTGGGTCAGGAGGTGGTTTGATAATATATCAGTTTTGTACTCATCAGACTTGGCTAGGGTGAGTGCAGGGGCTTCAATGGGAAGGATGGCCCCACCTCATGGGTTATGGGGTTTATCAGCCTTCTCTAGTGAGTGAGGAAACCATGTTCAAATGTGAGTTCTTCAAGAAAGGAATTCAGATCAGGGCTCTCCAGCTTACAGAAGAAGTTAGGGTCAAAGAAGAACATGTTTACCCTGGGAATCTTTAGGTGCAACCAGTCTCAAATTGCCTTTGAAGCCAGCAGAATTGAAAGAGGTATGTGTGATATTTTTCTTTCTCATAAAGTGAGTACAGACAGACCAGCTAAACTCCTATGACTATAGTCAGAATGCATAAAACTCTAAATATCCTCCACCAGATGATTAGCAACGGAGTCCATTGTGTAGGTGCCTGTGTTTGAGGACACAGAGATGTCAAGTTCACTCAGAATACATTTTATTACTTATAGTCTATTTCTCCATCACTGATTGACACCCACTAAATATACACAGCAAGCAAAAATGTTTTACCATTTCTCCCTCTCCTACAATTGCATAAAGGTGGATAAATTATTAAATACTTGTAGAATTTTAAATTTCCTTATATAAAGTGAAAGAATTGGACTAAAGCAATTTTGAAGGTTCCTTCCAAGAGCCAATGACTCTCATATGTAAAAAAACTGTATTGGAAAAAAAAAAGCCAGAAGAAAAAGAGTAAAAGCATGATCAGAGTTGTTAAAGTTCAAGATAACATACAGATGATTTATCTTGGAGGCATTTACAACAAGAAGGTAATTGGTCCTATTTGGAGACAGTGTTGTGTGTGAGGTTGTTGTTATTTTCTGTTGAGTTGAAAGTGACCCACAGTTGACCCTCTAGTGGGTTTTCAGAGACAGCATATTACAAAGGAGGATACTGTGGTTAGAACGACACATCTTTGTGACTACAGCTCAGCTTCTTACCACTAGGCTACCAGAACTCCCCGTGTTTTGTGTGAGGGGTCAATTGAAATAAGTAGTTGATTCATCTTTCGGGTGTCAATTAAATGGACTACTTCAAATCATGCTTTTCTGGTCTTACAACAGAAAAATGTTTATAGATTGTTACTGGAAATTTGTAAAAGGTTATTGTGATTTCCCTAAAGACTCATGGAATGGAGGAGGATATTTATTGTATATGGAAGGAGTAGAGTCAGAATGAGTGAATTATTCAGCCTGTAGAATAAAAGAACTCTGTGATGGAGAATGGATAGGAGGATCCTTTTGTGCCAAGGATTGATAGTGAGTTTAATTCTAAACTAAATAGGAAGGAGTGAATTTAGGTTAAAATGTGAGGATGGATGGTGCAATATTGATTGTGATTAGTAAGGGGTTTCCAGAGCTTACTCTTCTGTATAAAGCAGAAGAGTAAATATTCTGACTTTAATGTGGCTTACTAAACAAGAAATTACTGAACTAACATGAGGATAGTTCTATTGTATATTACTAAAACATTTAAAAAACACAATTTCTGGTCTTAAGAAGTTTATTCTTTATAGACATAATGCATGGAACCATAGATGCAGGAAGACATAGAGATGAAAAAAAGTATTGACCTTTGTAAAGCAGAAAATTACTGATCTAAAATATGCAAATATGGAAATAATTTGTGTGTGTCAAATGGTAAAAGAGCAGAGGCTATGTTTTAACCTATAAAATTTAAAATTAAAAAACATGAAAGAATCAGAAACTCAAAACTATCTAACTCACTCTGTCAGTTAGTACAGAATATTTTTACAACATCCTAAAAGATCATCTTCGGCCTCCAAATAAGTAGAAAGCCTTAAGTTCTGCAAAAAAGCATTGCTTTTCCAGGTAACCCAGACAGCTGCTTCTTGTTCTTTTTTAAAATTTTCATTATATTGAGGCACAAATGTCCTCCTATACGTTCTACGGATACATTCTGCTTGTGATCTATTAGAGAACACAAATCAAGTTTATCACCTTTCTCATATAACAGATCTTTAAGTAGGTATAAAAGCTATCAAGTTTTTAAAAAGCATTTTAACTTTTAATCTATAAGGAATAATAAAATATTTATCATATTTATTGATGTTTTAGAGATTGTCTGGTTTTTATATTTTATGTATCTTGTAAGGCTTTAATCCACATCTGTTGCCAAAAACTTGCAAAATATAATTGCATCTGACCAATGTAAAGTTACAGGACCTTCACTTTTACTTAAGTGTGGAATTGTGGGGAGATTATTTGTGAACATCTGAAGAATTGAGATTAAAACATTAAATCATTAGAATCAGTCTTTACTACAACCTCATTGTTTTCTTTTTTCACATGGTAAAATTGAGAAAAGTTAAGGATTATGGACATTCTTACTCTATTTTTTCATTTCAAGAATACAAAATTCAGCAGAGATTGCATGCCACAATGATTTCTTTCAGATATTTGAGTGGCTGTAAGTTGGGTGGAGGTTTATATTTATTCTGTGTGCTCCCCTAGTGAGAATTTCCTCCTATTTGACTTTAGCAATGAAATATTATAATGACTAAATGCTGTCATATTTCTGAACTAATTTGACCAGGGAAAGGCTTGCTTTATCATCAAACTCACTTGGATGATAGGAAAAAGAGGTAGGTGCCTTTACAAGGCACCTAATTTTGGATCTATAACTTTGAGAAATCGCTTGTAATGGCTATTGAAAAGCCTCCCAAGGGATTTGTGCTTCCTGAGGTCAAGAGATTAAAAAGAGGTTTCTGAATTAAAAAATCACAAAAAATTGGCCAAGATCGTAGGTCTAATAGAGACTGATAGACTCATAATAGTATGATTATTAGCAACACTTTGAGCCTGGTGTGCAACTCTTATGTGCAACTTACAGCCAAATAATCAACAGGTTTATAAAGTAAATTGTAACACCAAGTAGACATTTAATTGTAAAAGCTATCTACCATACAAGATAACGGTGCTGAATTTGTGTAGAGATAAAGCTAATAAGGGAAGAGGAGAAAAGGTAAAAGGATGAAGAATTATAGTGAAGAAGGGGGAAAATATTGCTATAATATGGATGGATATTATAATCAATGTGATGGGAAAAATGTGTATAACTGGTTCAAGGAATTTGAATTTGCTTAGTAAACCTTAACTCAAATCACAATAAAAATTCAAAAAACAAACAATGAAGAAGGTTTTTTTTCATGTGTATCATATCTGAACACAAAACTCCTAGCATTTGAAACCACAAGATGAGTGGGAGAAATAAGCTCCATGAGGGATTTGAAATTATAAGAGCTAGAATTTGTTTCCGAAAGACAAGTATGTGGTCATTTACTGGAGAATGTGTCAAGCTGTCCTGAACAAGTCACCGGTATCTTGTGAGAAGGATAATGTGACACTTCAGATAGACAGAGGTGCTGAGATTTTAGGAGATCAGCCATTCTTTCCAGGAGAGTGGTCAATGTTTAGGCTTTAGGCAGCTTTTGCCCAAGAAATCATCTTACAAGAAGACAATCCTAACAACAATAACAACAACAAGAACCACAAACAAACAAACAAGACAAGCCTTGGTTAAGCAAAGAAAGTTAATACGATGAAGCAAGCATAGGAAAAACCTTTTAATTAGAATCTGCATAAGAAGCTCTGGTGACATTGTTGGTGGTGGTGACAGTGAGTCAATTGCAATTCTTAGTGACCCTGTGAGCGGCAGATCAAAACCTTGCCCTATCTGGTGCCATCTTCACAATCTCTGTCATGCTCAAGCCTATGGCTGTGGTCACTGTGTCCATCTATCTCATCGAGGATCTTCTTTTTTTGTTGATTCTCTACCTTTCCCAGAATTATATGTTTTTTAAAGGACTGGTTTCTCCTGACAACAAGCTCAAAGAATGTGAGACAATGTTTTACCTTCTTGCATTTAAGGAATACCCTTGTTTTGCACTATCTCCAAAACAGACTGTTCTTTTGGCAGTCAGTGAGATATTCTATATTCTTCTCCAATACTACAATTTGAAGGCATTGATTTCTCTTTTGTCATAATTGTTAATTGTCCAATTTCCAGATGAGATAGCAAGTTGTACTATTAATTAAAGATGGTTTTGACAGTTCATATCCATCTATGACTCCTAAGGAGAAAGATGGGAAATCTGTTCCTCTTGTGAGTAACAGCCCCGGAAATCCAATGGGTCATTATGAATTGTAATCAACTTAGAGGCAGTGAGTTTGAGCTTGTTTTTTGTTTTTATGTATGTATTAAAATTCTCTCGTGACAAACCATATTTCAGATAAGAGCCACCAGAACAAGTGTCTTGGGAGAGGGAATATAATGGTAGTTACAATGATAAAAGTAGTTTTTACTCAGAATATTATGTAAAGACAAAAAGAAAGTAGAGAAGTAGGAAAGCTTCTGCTTTCCTGAGCAATTTACACTCAGGTCCAGATGTTGTTACAAACTCAGTAGTACATTTAGTACAAAAAGTCAGTTCAGGTTTCTCCTTCAACCAATTACTACAAACTAAAAGCTATTCACTTGCACTAGTTGTTTGCAGACATCCTCTATAATAGGAAGGGGTCAAGTGATCAGGAGAGTCTTTAAGGACACACAATGTTCTAGTAGAGATTGCAATCAGAAAGGTGAAAACTTCAAGAGGTTTTTAATCCAACCATCAAGACAGTGTGTGATAATCAGAAGATTTTCTTTGCTCAAGAAGGAAGTGTCAAATAAGGGTAGGAGAAAGTGGTTTTTATGTTAACGGAAATGGCCTTCATAATCAGAATATTTATCCAGAACAGGGAAGGTACGCATATACAACAACTTGAGGAGGAGAACTCCTGGGAACCTCACTTTGCTCAGCTCCCAGCAGTAGCTTCAAACTCTAGGACAAGCAGGGACTTACATATCACAAATTAGGGAGAGCATTTCCATGAGTTGTATTCCCAGAGACTTTGGCTGGGCTGAAAAAACAAAAACAAACAAACAAACAAACAAACAAACAAAAATGGCCAGTTGAGGATCCCTCACCAACACAAAGCTATCCATGAAATAGGCAGGAGAAATTAGGTCATTTGCAGAAAAGCAGGAATTTAAGGAATTCAGCAAAACAAGATAAACTCCTCAAGAAGTTCTTAAAGAAGTCTTTCACAAAGAAACAATGAAGGAAAATGCTTGGGCCATTCACCAGAACTGGCCATATATAAGGACACAAAGCAAGCCTCAATAAATTAAAAACATCAAAATAATAGCAAGTATCTTCTCAGATTACAATGCCCTAAAACTAGAAATGAACAAAAGGATAAAAAAGTTATCCATGTGTAAGTTGAGTAACACCTTGCTTGAGCAGTATTAAGTTATAGAAAAAATAAAAAGTGAAATAAAAAAAATCCTTGTATGAAAATACAACATATGAAAACTCTGGGCTAGAGCAAAGGCAGTCCTCAGCGGTCAGTTCATAGCAATAAGCAAACACATTTTAAAAAGAAGAAAGGAGTAAAACAAACCACTTAATTCAACATCTCCAGCAAATTGAAAAAGAATATGCTAATGCCATATCCTCTAGAAGAAAGGAAATGATAAGGGCTGAAATAAACTGAACAGAAAACATAAAAGCAATTGAAATCATCAAGACTAGGAGATGTTTCTTCACAAAGCTCAATAAAACAGACCACCTGTTGGCTAACTTAACAAAAGAAAAAGAAAGGAAAGGAAAGAAAACACACACATAACTTAAATAAGAAATAAAAGAAACACCATCACAAAAAACTGGGATATTCTCATGCAATATTATTCAAAATGGGTGACCATGGAGGACATTATGCTGAGTGAAGTATCTCAGTCACAAAAGGACAAATACTGCATGGTGCCTCTGTTGTAAAACAGGACTGACCTCTGGGTTGGGAGGAGACGGAGAAGGATGGGTTCAATAATGTATATGACATTGAAACAGATGAGGGATAAAACTGTTTAAGAGGGAACATTATTAGGGATTTTTGTCATGACAGGAGTCCAGAGTGAAGGCTGTATAGTGGAGTGGTCCTGGGGGTAGGGATTGTAAAACAATGAAAAAATATTTCTTTTACTTTTTCAAGAGGGTAATGTACTAGGTGGGAGGGCTGAGAGGGGAGAAAACTGCAACAATGAATGAATGGAAATTCAAAGTTCTGTAAATTTTCATTGAAATTAATAATAAATTAAAAAAAAGAAACATACACACACACACACCCCACACACACACACAAAAAGCCCTGGTATATTATGAAAAGGTGTGCTACAATAAATTTGAAATTCTTAAGGAAATGGATAAATTCCTATAAACTCACACTGTACTTAAATTGAAACAGACAGAACTGGAACATTTGAACAGACAGATCCATCACAAAAGAAGAAATTAAGCAGGTCATAAAAAAATTATCAACAATAAAAGGTCCTGACCCAGATGGCTTCATGGCTGAATTCTACTAAACATTCAGAGATAAATTATCACCAATTATACTAAAACTATCTCAAAATATAGAAAAAGAAGAAACATCAGAGTCATTCTATGAAGATCCCAATACCACAAATAGACAAAAACATCATTAAAAAAAGAATATAGACAAATATGCCTTATGAACAAAAGTCCTTTACAAAATCCTGACCAATGAAATTCAACAATATATTAAAAACTTAATTCATCATGACCTGCTGGGATTCATAAAAAGTACCCAAGGACCATTCAATATATGAAAAATAATTGCTGTATTTTATTGCACTGATAAAGCAAAGAACAAGGACCACATGATCCTACCAATTGATGGAGAAAAAGGCATCAACAAAAATTAACATCCCTTCCTGATTAAAATACTAAACAAAATAAGAATAGAGGGTAATTTCCTCAATATAGTGAAAAGTACATATGTAAAACCAAGAGCCAACATGATTATCTATGGAAGGAGACTAAAGGGGTTCCCTTTGTCAACAGGGACCAGGCAAAGATGCCCACTATTACAACCACTATTTGATATTGTAATGGAAGTACTAGTTAGGACAATAAGGCAAAAGAAGGGAACAAGAGGTATCCAAAATGGCAAAGAGATGGCAAATCTACCACTATATACAGATGATATGACAGTGTAAACAGAAAACCACAAAGACTCATCCAAAAACCTTTTAGATCTAGTAGATTGATTTAGTAGAGTGGGAGAATACAAGATCAACATACAAAAATAATTTAGATTTCTCTACAGCAATAACACCTCTATGAGGTGGATTGATTCAGTGACTGGGGTAATTGGGATGGGTGTGTCAGAGGCAGTGCGATTGGCACAGGATAGAGCAGGTACATAGGGTTGCTATGAGTCGCAAACGACTCGACGGCACATAACAACAACAACAACAACAACAACAACAACAGCATCAAAGAAATTAGAGAAAAGGAAACTAGAAAAGCATTACTATTTACAATAGCCAACATAAGATAACATGCTTAGGAATAAACTTAACTAAATGGAGCTCTGGTAGCTTAGTGGAAGGAGTTGTGCTGTCAAATCAAAGGAATCCACTTGCTACTCTAGGGTATAAAGACATGCAATCTTATTGCAATGAATTTTCAGCCTCTGAAAACCTGTTATGAGTCAGTTCTGACCTGACAGTACAACAACAACAGTATAACAACAACAACAACAGCAAATGTTGGAGAAGATATGGAGAGATAAGAATTCTTATTCACCTTTGGTGGTATTTTAAAATGTACAGTCACTATGAAAGGCAGTTTGCCATTTCCTTAAAAAATTGAACATAGATATCTCATATGAACCAGGTATTTCCCTGCTAGGAATATACCTCAAGAAATCAAAGCTGAAATACAAACAGAGATACGTACACACACCTATACTCACAGCAGTGTTATTCACAGTAGCAATAAAATGGAAACAACCCAAATACCTATCAAAATTAATGGTCAGAGAAACTGTGGTATTTTCACACAATGGAATACTGTGCATCACTAAAGAACAGTGGAGTATGTAGAGGATAGGACACAACATGGAGAGTCTATAGAGCATTATGTTGAGTGAAGTAACTGAATCATAAAAGGATGAATACTGCATAAAGACTGCTATCGTGAAAACAGGAGGACAGCTGAGGAAGATAAGTATAAATGTTCAAAAAGGGAAGGGGGAAAAGAGAAAGGGGACAATAAAAGGGGGTGTACTAAAATCACTCCGATAACAAAGGTTAGTGAGTGGGTGGGCAGTAAAGGAGGAGGGAAAATGCAATGAGTATTTGAAGAGATAAGAAGGGTAAAGAAAATGAGAACTATCAGGAGTGAAAAACAATGTTTATGGAATTTGTAAGTAAACTAGTATAAAGTGAAAATGTTCTTTTAAAAGTAAAAACATTAATTCATTCATAAAACACAATGCATATGAATAATTATATAAACACTGTGTCATGAATGAAATACAATGCATATGAATGATTGTGTAAAATACAGTGTACATGAATTAAACACAATGTATATAAATGCTTGTATACAAACCAATAATAAAAAAAAGAGGCTGAAAATATTTCAATGAAAAGCTCAAGAAGACAAAGCAAAGTAATTTAATGAAATGTGCAAGTAGTTTGGAGTTAGAAAATCAAAAGAGAATAAGCTCTGCATTTCTAAGGCTGAAAAAACTGAGGGAAAATGCAAGCTTCAAATTGAAATATTGTATGATTATGGTTAAAAGAATAAATGACATAGGAATACCAAATGAAGAGAAATTAATGTACAGTGTTGCTACTTCAAAAAGAATTCACTGACACTTAAACATTTACTGAAGTAGATCATAGGATTAAGAACAAATGGTAATGAAGGAAGAAGTCCAAATGTCACTAAAGATATTGGCAAAATCCCCCAAGGCTTTAGTAATTGACAGAATGGCAAATGAAGTGTTTGAGCAAATACATGCAGCCCTGATCATGCTCATTCATCTGTTCCTGGAAATTTGGAAGACAGCTGGATGGTTGATAAAAGAGTGCTCCAATAGAAAATAGAAATTAATAAACAATATCAATATCACTGGCTAGTAAATATTTCCTAAAGATTATTCAAGACAGCTAAGCAGTACATTTAGATGAAACTGCCAGAAATTCAAGGTGGATTCAGAAGAGGCCCAGGAATTACAATATCATAATTGATGATATCACATGAGATAGCTCTTAGATAAAAGCACTGAATACTTGTAAGACACTTGTGGTTTTTTACTGCGCAAAGGAATTCAACATTCAACTCTGTGGATCATAATAAATTATGGCTAATTTTGAGAAGAATGAAAATCCCAGGACACTTAATTATGCCCATGAAATAGCTCTACATGTCCTCACAAGCAGTTATTCAAATAGAACAATGGAATACTGCATGATTTAAAAGCAGAAGAGTTGTTTATTAGGGTTTTATCCTTCCACCATAACTATTCTGTCTGTATTCTGAGCCAATAATCTAAGAAACTGGACTATATGAAGAAGAATGTGACATCAGGAATGAAGGAGAACTCATCAGCAACCTACATGATGCAGATGACATAGCTTTCCTTTCTGAAAGTAAGAACTTGAAACTTGAAGAAAATAAAAATCCCCACAACTGGAACAATTATTAACAAGATAAATGGGGAGGGGGAAAACCCTTAAAATTATCAAAGATTTTGTTTTACTGGATCCACGATTGGTCATGACAGTTTGGTCCTTAACCTTGAGTGCTGACCCCACTGCCCCTTGCACATTAAAGGCATCCTCACACTCTGAGTTGGTAAAGATCTCCCTCTAAATCTTAAAAGATTATGGCCCCTTGGAGATCCATTAAACTGTGGCCTAACCTTTCAAACTGAGAAGGCATTGCATTCCGTGCTCCTTCAAACAGCTTTTTTTATTGGATAGTTGCTCTGGAAATGTTACTTTTCTTGGAGAACAACAGATGTAGGTCCTTTGGCCTGTTTCCTGCCTGTACAGTTTCAAAGACAGACAATATTATTTCCTTTTGTCTTTTCTCAATTAGTCTAAACTGGTAAATTTTCTGCTATGGGCATTGCTAGATTCACCAATAAAGGCATAAACTAGAAACAAAAATTGTGTTGGCATATCTTTTGTGAACATTATAGGACATGCGTTCTTGGTTTGTACAACAGAAATTTTAAAATCTTTTTTATTCCTCTCCCCCAATTTTGTACAGTTTATTTTAAAATTTACCTCTTTCCACTCATATTTGTTGTAAATGACAAGGAAAAATCATATGGCTCCTTAACATATTGCTTAGAATTATCCTCAAGGAGTTAGCCAAGTTCAACACTTAAATTCTACCGAATGTTTGAGCGTAATTGAAACAAGTTATTTACCACTTCATGAAAAAAAAAAATGCCCTTCCTCCATTGGCCAATCACATATTCATTATTTTCTTTTAAAGCCTCACTGGAAGCACATTTCTCATCTACGGGAACCGCAGGAAGACTCAATACTAGTCTTGGAGAAGACTTCATTTTGGTGGGCTTCTCAGATTGGCCTAAACTGGAACTTCCCTTTTTTGTTTTTATTTCAATTTTCTACTTTCTAACTCTCTTTGGCAACACCACTATCATCATTCTCACCCGCCTAGATATTAGGTTACACACACCCATGTACTTTTTCCTCTGTCATCTCTCCTTCCTGGACCTCTGCTACACCACCAGCACTGTGCCACAGCTTCTCATCAACCTTCACGGATCTGACCGGACCATCACCTATGGAGGCTGTGTGGCTCAGCTCTTCATTGTTCTTGCCTTGGGCTCCATTGAGTGTCTGCTCTTGGTGGTAATGGCCTTTGACCGCTATGCTGCTGTCTGCAGACCACTCCACTATACAACCATTATGCACCCTCGTCTCTGCCAGACACTTGCTGCCATCTCCTGGCTGGGAGGGTTCATGAATTCTCTGGTTCAGACTGGCCTCATGATGGCCATGCCTCTCTGTGGCCTCCATCATTTGAATCACTTCTTTTGTGAGATGACTGTGTTCCTGAAGCTGGCTTGTGAGGACACACAAGGGACAGAAGTGAAGATGTTTGTGGCCCGAGCCATCATTTTGCTGCTTCCTGTATCATTAATTCTAGTTTCCTATGCACACATTACCCGAGCAGTGCTGAGGGTCAACTCAGTTGCTGGCCGCAGAAAGGCATTTGGAACTTGTGGGTCCCACCTCGTAGTGGTTTCCCTTTTTTATGGCTCAGCCATCTATACATATCTCCAACCTACAAGTACTTATTCTCAAAGTGAAGGAAAATTTGCTGCCCTTTTTTACACCATAATTACCCCCATGCTAAATCCTGTGATTTATACCTTGAGGAACAAAGATGTGAAGGGGGCTCTAAGAAAGGTCTTATGGAAAGGCAGAGACTTGAGGTAAAAGAGGAGGGAAAGAATGATTAAAAAAATTGTCAGTAACAACTCTCAGATTATGAAGCCTATTCTATTACTATCAGGGCAGTCGGTCAATAGAAAATAGCCCTTGGAAGACCTTAGGGTTCTGACACCTTACCTTCCTTTTTTAGAAACTTGAAGTGAGAATATCTGGTGTTCTTTATAATTTAGTTTTTAAAATTATTTTACAGAACAGAGTAAGCATTTATCTTTATCCACTTTCTAAAGAAAGGAGGTTTGAGAGAGGGTACTGCAGCTACTTCTGGAAAGGGGTTAGGTTCTAAGGAAGCTTGAGTGTCAGGGAAGAATTAATTCAAAATGATAACACCTTTTCTAAAGTCAACAATGCCCAGTATGGTGCCAAATAAATGTACCCCATGACTAAGGAAAAGTTCACTCTGATCTACAGATTACCTGTGACTTGATCATGTTCCCTCATATGCCAGGGCCAATTCCTAAAGTCTCTTTTCTAATCCTTTATGATACCTGGAACAAATAAGTGGATCATGAACTTTTCCATGAGCCTGAAAAGTAGATCAACTACTGAAAGAAAAATGTAAAAGCATTATTGTGGAATTGGTGAGATGTTATACACATCTTGTCAGCTCCAAGTGTTTTATAAAGCTGATTATTATCATGGTCAAGATATATTACATGCTAGAGAAGGAAATATAGAAGAAAATTCCCCAGTCAAGATGAAGGAGTATGCATGAGAACCTTGCCCCTGGTGAATCGTGAATGACTGTGTTGGTGCCTTTATGATGGGAGCCATAGGTGGTGGCATCTTTCAAGCAATCGAAGGTTTCCGTAATTCTCCTGTGGGTGTCAGTCACACAGTATGCGGGATTTTGACACTATTAAAACCAGAGCTCCACAGTTAGGAGGCAGCTTTGCCATTTGGGGAGGTCTGTTTTCCATGACTGACTGCTGTATAGCTCAGATCAGAGGGAAAGAAGATCCCTGGAACTCCATCACAAGTGGTGCCTTAACAGGATCCATACTGGCTGCAAGAAATGGACTGGTGGCTATGGTTGGGTCAGTTGCGATGGGTGGCATTCTCTTAGCTTTAATTGAAGGAGCTGGTATCTTATTGACAAGATTTGCTTCTGCACAGTTTCCCAATGGTCCTCAGTCTGCTGAAGATCCCTCCCAATTGCCCTTCAACCCAGTTACCTTCCTCACCTTTTGGAAACTATTGTCAGTATCAGTAGGATTAAAACTCATGTCCTGGAGTTAACAAGTGAGCTGTAGTTCAAGAATGATTTTGGAAGACCAAGTTACAGTCTGTTTTTAAAATAGTAGGCGGGACAACTCTAGTCATATAGGCTGTGGGAAGCCACCCCGCCCCTTCCCCCCCCCCCCCCGGCCCATTTAAAGGACCCCGAGGAGGAGGTGTTAAAAGAGAATACATTTATTTATTCACACTTGGGTTGGATTTGTGATCAGAATAAATGTCTAATATCTTAAAAATATGACAACTGCTTAGAAGATGAAGGCCCAAAGGACAACTAGCAGTGAAATGAGACCACCATTTCCTTTGGGACTTCTAAGCCTGGGCTTATGTGTTCTGTTATTCAAACAATAAAAACTCCTGGAACTTGCTCTTCCTTTTAAGATAAATTGTAGAGTTCTGCTTTTCATCCTCAGATTCTTCAATTACTGCAAGGTACGTTTAAAACTGTATGTTTTATAGTTAGTGCCTCATCCCACTCATAGACAGTTGTGTTTGAGAAGAATTAAGTAGAGTCAGCCTGGATCGTTCCACGGTAAAAGGCTTTACTGACAGAAGGACGTGGCACATTGTTTGATATGAAACTCTCTCACCTTTGGGGCTCTGTATTTTACTTCATGGTCATCAGAAGCCTCACGAGAGACAATTTCCTTCCAATATATCCATTTCTGTAGGAGAAGAATTGCTAGGTGGGTACTCCTGGCATTGCAGAAGTCTGGGGTTAATTGTGTCCTTGAAAAATAAAATAAATGCTGTTAAAAAAACACACACACACACAACAAAACAACAAAACTTCCCAAGCATCTAGACACATGGTCGTTGGGGTAAAAGCACAATCCCCAATGAACAAAACCACAAGAGCTCCTACAATTCAAAGACATCAATTCTTCTTTTGTCTTCTTTATGCATTGTCCAACTTCCCCATGCATATTAAGCAATTGAAAATATTACGATTTGGGTCAAGCACACCTTTAGCCTTTAACTTAAAATTTATCGTTGCATAATATTACTCTTTTTTCTTTCTAAAGGGTTGGAGTCAACATCATATTGTATTTGGTAAGAATATACCTATTTTTGCTTGGATCTTGTTTGACTTCTGGTTTATATATACAATAATTATCTTATCTTACACGTTTCTCCTAAAAACTTCCATCTCCATTTAGATCCTAGTGCTCCTGATGAGAAACCTGTCGCTTCTAAAATATAATTTCTTTAAAGTGACATGCTTCTTCTTACTTTATATTGCTAATAACTAATAAGAATGTAATTTAAAAATAAAGTTGTTTAAAAATAAAAAAAAAACACCCCTCCCAAAACAAGCTAAGAAGAAGTAATAAAAGAGAGAAGAAGGAATGGTAAGAAGCTCAAAACAACTATGAGATATCATCTCACCCCAGTAAGAATAGCAAAATATAACAGAACAGCAAGCAACAAATGCTGGCGAGGATGTGGAGAAACTGGAACTCTTATTCACTGTTGGTGGGAATGTAAGATGGTGCAACCATTGTGGAAGGTGGTGTGGTGCTTTCTCAAAAAATTGCAAATAGAGATACCATTTGATCCAGCAATCCCATTACTGGGAATATACCCCAGAGAGACCATGTCTGCCATCCAAGCAGATATATGCACACCCATGTTTATTGCAGCTTTGTTTACAATAGCAGCCTAAGGGCCGATCAACAAATGAATGGATAGAGAAACTGTGGCATATCCACACAATGGACTACTACACAGCATTGAAAAACAAGGAACTCATGCAATATTATTCAAAGTGGGTGACCCTGGAGGACATTATGCTGAGTGAAATATCTCAGTCACAAAGGGACAAATACTGCATGGTGCCACTGTTGTAGAATGGGTTTGACATCAGGGTGGGGGTATGACAGAAAAAACTGGATAAATTATGTATATTGTATTGAAACAGATGAGGGAAAGAACAGATAAGAAGTGATATTTGATTGAGTATTATGGTTAGCACAGGAATCCAGAATTAAGGTTGCACAGAGAAGTGTACTCTGGGTAGGGGGTGGGGGGAAGGGACTTGGGAATTGTATACTAATTAAGGAATTTTTTTTCTTCTCTCTTCGGAGGGGGAAGCGAGCTGGTGGGGAGGGGTGTGCAGGGAGAAAATTGCGGCAATGAATGAATGGAAATCCAAAACCTCTGTAAAAAAAAAAATTAAAAAGAAAAATAAAAAGAATGGTAAGAAGTGACAGAAATGAAGGAAAAAAAGTTATAATAGTGGGAAGTTCAGGAAGCCTGTCACTGTCAAAGTGTAAAGATAGTGGATACCTGAATGTCTACCACTGTCTTCCACCTATATCTTAAGACTGTATTAGTCAAAGTGCAAGTTATTATTGTTGTTAGGTAATGTTGAATTGTGAGGACCATATGAACAACTTGACAGAGGAAAGTTGCCCTATCCTTCACCATCCTTATATTTGCCATGTTCAAGTCCATTGTTGTAGTCATTGGACAGTCCATCTTGTTAAGGATATTCCCCTTTTTAATTGACCCTTTATTTCTCCAGGAAAGCATTTCTTATAAGGACTGGTACCTCCTAATAACATGACCAAAGCATGGGAGATGATGTTTCACAATTGTTAACAACCTTTTAAAGTCTCAATAATCTTTTTTTTTTCTATA
>NW_006399971.1:3455473-3460050 GCF_000299155.1 Elephantulus edwardii
TCCAACTCCTTGCTATTGTGAACAAAGCTGCAATAAACATGGGTGTGCATATATCTGCTTGGATGTCAGCTATGGTCTCTTCAGGGTATATTCCCATAAAGTCTCAATAATCTTTGAACTGAATTACTATTTTATTGCATTAACCTATATTTGTATAGGGAGCTCTCGTGCCCTAATGGCAAGAAACTGCATTGCAATCCCGAAGATATGTGATTCAAATCCCACCAGCTGCTCCCTAAGAGAGAAAGGGCAATCTCCTCTTGTGCAATTAATTGTCTCTGAAAACCCACGGAAAGCTCAGCTATGTGTAAATTCCAACTTGACAATACACAACAAGAACAACAACAAAAACAACAATATCTTTATTTAAATTTTTGGTAAGGATCCTGTCAAACATTCTTCTAGGTGGTCTGTGCGTTGCTGTACCAAGGTAATTCGTGGTTGCTGTGATGCTGAAGACTGTGACAGTGATGTGCCAACCGTGGTAATGGGTACCCATGTGGACAGTGTTGGCTGGAGCTTCTCGACTAAAACAAGCCTGGAATCAGGAGCAGCATTCACTTCCGAAATAGCTTGCCTCTGGAAACTCTATGTATGAACAGTGCTCATTCATAGGGTCGCTATGAGTTGTCTATGACTCGATGGCACCAAACAACAACAACAACAACAACAAGGATATTTGTTCATAGAGCAACATTATGAGTCAGTTTTAATATATTTCCTTATTATTAGTGATGAAAGTAGTTCATTGTGCTTACATAATTTATCCAAGTTCACAGGTAAACATGAGGTGAAGCTGAGCTCCACATTTCTATAACTCTAAATTCAATCCTTACTAGCCCATTTTACTTTTTTTCTGAACCTTCATTTCTTGATAGGGAAAATAGAGCTTAGGATGAAAAGTAATTGGAATAAAATGAAATTTTAACTCTACAATCTTAGGTCTATAGTTCCATGTCAGGATTCTAGATATTTCTGAATTATTCATATGTTCTTTGGTCAGGAATAATACTAGGTACCTGAATAAAATTGATACTTTCTGTAATAATGTTGTTGTTGTTAGGTGCTGTCAAGTCAACCATAATGCATTAGAGATCCTATGATCAATGAATCTGTACCTTGTCCTATCCTGTGCCTTCCTTATCATCTCTGACATACTTAAGACATTGTTACATTCACTGTGGTAATCCATCTTATTGAGAGTCTTCCTGTCTTACACTGACCTTCGTTTTTCCAAGCCTGAATGTAGTAAGATTATTTTATGGTTAATATATTATTCTTTCATTTGGTATGCAGAGAAATGGCCACTCAGTTTTGTTGTTGTTTACTGTAGGTTCAGAACCGACCCATAGTTGACCCTCTGGTGGGTTTTCAGAGACAATTAATAGCATGGGAGGAGACTGCCCATCCTTCTCCAGGGGAGCAGCCTCAAACCACGTGCTTTCATTATTGCAGTGCAGCTTCTTGTCACCAGGTTACGAGAGCTCCCTTAAAGGGAGCATATTTCATATTCCAGCAATTTTTCGAGACCACTGGCACAGTTGGGCACACAGAGCCCTTTCAAAGAAAATCTAACCAGAAGTAAACATCATCTCTATGGAAACCTATGTACCCTGGGCTTAAATGATCATCAGAGATTGTATGTCCCTGCAGCCATGCCAGAGCCAACAAGTGATTCCCAGTTTTCCTCAATTTGTCATTAGTTATGGATTTAATTATGTATCCAAAAATATGTATTATAAATCTTCAACTCTAAATCTTTGGTTAGAATCTCACTTTAGAATGAGTTGTCTTTATAATGAATGATGTTGTTGCTATTGTTACTGTTAGTGCTATCGAGTTAAGGCTCATAGTGAATCTAAGAAGAAAAATTCAAACCCTGCCTATCCTGTGCCATCCTCACAATCTCTAGCACACTTGATCCCATTGATGCAGTCACTGTGTCAATACACCTGCTTGAGGGTTTTGCTCCTTTTCACCATCCCTTCACCTTTCCAGGCATGATATCCCTCTCCAGTGAAACATTTTTTTCCTAGCAACAGTTCCAAAGTATGTGAGATGAATGATGTAGAATGAGCGTAAGGTCATAGAGATATGATAGAATACAATTTTCTCATTGGATTTCCAAGACTGAAATATCTGTAGAGACCTGCAGGTGTGTGTGAACTCCTGTCTCTTCAGTCAGTAGCTGGCTGTTGAACCACTGTGCCAGCAGGGTTCTTTCTTTTGAGATATGAAAGATATTAAGCAAGTGAGCAGAAAAGACATGGATGCCTAGCAGATGCCAAAATACATGAAAATTTCCAAGGAACCAGGAAAAAGAAACTCATATGAATGAGGACCTTTTTTTTAAAGTGAACAGAACACTTTCTGAAACATCCCAAGCTTGGAATTTATTTCTAGCCTCCTGAATGATGAGAAAATAAATTTCTCTTGATTAAAACCATCTGTATTCTGATATTTCTATTATAGCAGTAATAGTTAACTAAGAATTAAGAATGAAGAAATAAAATTTTTATCTCTGGATCGATAGGCAATATCATGATAGATAGAGAAAAGGTTAAAACTGTCAACAACTTCCTCTTACTTGTATCCACAATTAACACCCTTGGTACTATTGTTGTTGTTGTTGTTGGTGGGTGTCATCAAGTCTAGCACGACTCACGGAACATTATGTACAGAAGATCTGAACCCTATCATGCACCATCCTCACACTTCCTAACATACAAGAGCCCATTGCAGTAGTCACCATATCAATTCACCTGGTTGAAGGTCTTCCTCTTTTTCGTCAACCCTCCACCCTTCCCAACATATGTCGTTTTCCAAGTAATAGTACCTCCTAGCAATATGTCCAAAGTATGTGAGGCAAAGTCTATCATTCTTGCATAGTAAGTGACTGGAAAGACTATGGTCTGAATCAAATGCACGTTAGTCCTCAAACTGACATCATTATTCCTTAATAATTTGCGTTTTCTCAGTATCCTTACTTCCTAACTGCTGGTACCAAGGGTGTTAATTGTAGATTCAAGCAAGGTGAAGCTGTTGAAAGTTTCAATCTCTTCTCCATCCATCATGATGTTGCCTATAAGTCCAGTGGTCAGAATCTTTATTTTCTTGACATTGAGATGCAATCTATACTGAAGACTGCATTCCTTGATCTTCTGTAGCAAGTGCTTCAAGTCCTCCTCACTTTCAGCAACCAAGGTTGTGTCATTATTAATTAGTCTCCCTCCAATCTTGATGCCACACTCTTCGTCATAAAGTCCAGCTTCTTAGATGATTTTCCAATATTCCATTGTCATATAATTATTATTGTTTGAAAGATGGGTATAATTCCTTTTCCCTTAATAATTTTATTGATCAAGAAGCTAAAGGTTAAACAATTATTATGTCAAAATACTAAATTAATTGAATGACTTAATTCACATTGCTAATGTTGTTACGTGCTGTGACGTTGAGTAAGACTTACAGTGACTCTATAAACAGATCACCTGAATCGTGCCTATTTTTGTGACATATTAATCATCTGTGACACAGTAGAGTTCATTGCTAAAGTAATTTTTGATTGTGTCAATCCATCTCATTGGAGTTCTTCCTCTCCTTCATTGACTCTCCATCTTTCAAAGCATGATGTCTTTTCCCAAGTAATAGTCTCACCTAGCTACATGCGCAAAGTATGAAAAATTAAGCTTCACTATCTGTGCCTCTAGAAGAAGGATTGGCCATCCACTTCTGAAATAGCAGGCCTCTGAAAACCCTATGTACAACAGAACACACATAGAATAACAGAAAGGGCAACTAAGGTGGAGCTTTTAAGTATGGAAATACAAAGGAAGAGGAACAGTTGTAAGTGGACATTAGTGATGGGAACACGGAATGTGAGAACCATGAATGTAGGAAAATTAGATATTGTTAAGGAAGAAATGGAACGCATAAATATTGACATACTAGGCATTGGCAAAATGAGATGGACTTGCATGGGACATTTTGAGTCGGATGATCAAATGATATATTACTCCAGAGATGAAAAGGTGAGGAAAAATGGGGGTTGCTTTCACAGTTAAAAGAAGTCAATTATAGATTTGTCTTGAAGTACAATATTGTGAGTGACAGGATAATATCCATACACATACAAGGAAGTCCAGCGAATACCACTATCATTCAGATATATGCACCAACAACCAGAGCCAAAGAAGAGGAAATAGAAGATTTCTACCAACTTTTAGTAAAAAAATCAATCGAACATGCAATCAAGATGCATTGATAATAATGGGTGACAGGAATGTAAAAGTTGGGAACAGAGAAGAAGAAACAGTAGCTGGAAAATATGGGCTTGGTGACAGAAATGAAGCTGGAGATAGAATGATTGAATTTCGCAAAATCAATGACTTATTCATTGGGAGTATGTTTTTAAGAGACATAAACGCAGGTTATATACATAGATTTCACCTGATGGTATGAATAGGAATCAGATTGATTACAGCTGGAGAAGCTCATTATCAGCTGTGAAAACTAGGCCAGGAGCTGATTGTGGAACAGACCACCAACTACTCATATGCAAGTTCAAGCTGAAGCTG
>NW_006399971.1:3464035-3477672 GCF_000299155.1 Elephantulus edwardii
TATTTCTACAATAATGGTCTTACACAGTATTTGTCCTTTATGGGACTGAGTTAGTTCACTTAGAATAATGCTATTCAGTCCCTCCCAAGTTAGGTAGTGATTTACAAAATAATTGCCCCTACATGCTGCACAGTATTCCATTGTGTGACTGTACCATAATTTCTCAATCCATTCGATTGTGTTTGGACACTTGGGCTATTTCCATGTTCTTGTGATGGTGAGTAATGCTGCTATGAACATTGGTGTACAAGTCTCTGTGCCTCAGGTTTCATTTTCTCAGGGTATATTCCAAGCAATAGACTAGCTGGATCATATAGAATTTCTATGTTCAGCTCTCTGAGAAAATGCCAAACTGACTCTCAGAGTGGTTGTACCATTTTAGAATTCCACCAACAATATATAAGAGTTTCTCTCTCACCCCCTCCTCTCCAACATTTATTACTTTCTGTCCCGTTAAAGTGTCACTGCTACTGGAGTGAGATGGTATCTCATTGTGGTTTTGATTTGCATCTCTCTTATTACCGGTGATTTTGAGCATTTCTTTAAGTGTCTGCCATATTTCTTATATCTTCTGCTGTGAAAAATCTTTCCATGTCTTTTGCCCATTTTGTAATTGTGTGATCAGTCTTTTTCCTGTGGAGGCCCTGCAGGATTCTGTAAACTTTGATATGAAACCCTTGTCTGAAAAGTTGTTGATTGCTTTTGAGCCAGGCACAACTCATAGAGACCCTATGAACAAAAGGCTTGAAGCCTTTCTATAACTATCGACATTTACCAAAGTTCATAGAGTTTCTGGAGGCGTGATTAGGGAGTGGATACTTCTGCTTCCAATGCCTGAAATGGTTATCGGTCAAATGTTTTTTCCCCCCAATCAGCAGGTTTTCTTTTCACTCTGTTAGAAAATGTTTTTGAGGCACCTAGGGATTTAGTCTTTAGAAGGTCCCATTCATTAATTTTATCCCCTCCAGATTTCTGACTGTATTTGGCAGTCTCTTTATACCATAGGCTAGACGGTCTAAGATTGATCCCAGTTTGTCTCTGATGAACTTTACAGTTTTAGGCTTTACTCTCAGGTCTGCGATGCACATTGAGTTGATTTTTGTGTTTGTAGTGAGATGTTTCAGCTTTCTGCAAGATAGCAGCCCAATTTTGCCAACACCATTTGTTGAAGAGATTGTCATTTCCCATTTGATACATTTTATTTCCTTGTCGAATATCAGTTGACCATAGATAAGTGGGTCTATTTCTGAGTTCTTTATTCTGTTCTATTGGTCTATGCGCCTGTCTTTGTGCCAGTATCATGCTGTTTTTGTTACTACTGCTGTGTAGTAAATTTTGAAGAATGCTATGCCTCCCACTTCATTTTTGCTTCTCAGAAGTGTTTTGCTTATTTGGGGTCACTTTCCTCTCCAAATAAACTTGACAATTTCAATTTTGATCTCTTTGAAAAATGAATTTGGTATCTGGATTGGAATTGCATTGACTACTAGATTGCTTTTTGTAGGATTGCCATTGTCACAATATTGAGTCTTTGTATCCATGAACAGGGAACATTTTCTGATTTATTTAAGTCCTTTATTGTGTCTTGTAAAAATGCTCTGTAGTTTTATTTGTATAGGTCTTTTGTATCTCTAGTTAGGTTCCCTCTCAAGTATCTCAATTTGTGGTTGGCTACTGTAAATGGATTGTTTTCTTGGTTTACTTCTCTGAATTCTCTTTTTATAGTAGAGGAATCTCACTGATTTTTGGATATGGATCTTATATCTTGCTACTCTACTAAGTTGATCTATTAACTCTAACAATTCTTTGTTGAGTCTGGGGTTTTTTTGTGTACACTAACTTATCATCTGCATATAGCAATAGTTTAACCATCTGTTTGCCAATTTGAACGCCTTTTATTTCATTCTCTTGTTGTATTCTATTCAAAACAATACCGAATAGAAGTGATGACAGTGGGCATCATTGTCTAGTCCCTATTTGCAAGGAAAATGCCTTTGTCTTTCTTCACTGAGAATGATATTGGCTCTTGGCTTTGCATATATACTTTTGACTATGTTGAGTAAATTCCCCTCTGTTCCAATTTTGCTGAGTGTCTTTATCAGTAAGGGGTGTTGGATTTTGTCAAGTGCCTCTTCTGCATCAATTGCTAATCATATGGTTCTTGTTATTTGCTTTGTTAATATGGTGAATTATGTTGACTGTTTTTTTTTTTTTATGTTGAACCATCCTTGCATATCTGCTATGAATCCCACTTGGTCATGATGAATTATTTTTTTAACGTTATTTTGGATTCTATCAGCTAGGATTTTATTAAGGATTTTTGCATCTATATTCATGAGAGATAATGGACTGTAGTTTTCTTTCTTGGTAATATCTTTGCCTGGTTTTGGTATTAGGGTTATGCTTGCTTCATAGAATGATTCTGGTAGTGTTCCTTCTTTTTCAATGTTTTGAAATAATTTAGATAGAATTGGTGATAGATCCTCTCTGAATGTTTGGTAGAATTCAGCTGTGAAGCCATCTGGTCCAGGACTTTTCTTATGGAGACGTCTTTTAATGATCTTTTGAATTTCTTCTTTTGCAGTGGGTCTGTTCAAGTGTTCTGTAATCTGTCCTTATCAGTCTGGTTAGGGCATGAGTTTCAAGGAATTTGTCCATTTCCTCTAGATTTATTAATTTATCAGAGTATAGATTTTCATAGTATTCTGAGTATATATTTAATTTCCTCTGGTTCTGTTGTGATGTCACATCTATAATTTCTTTATCAAGTTCTTTGGGTCTTCTCTTTTTTCTTCTGTTGAGTTTACCAGTGGTTTGTCAATTTTATTGACCTTTTTTTTAAAAACCAGCTCTTGCTCTTACTGACCATTTCAATTGTTTTTCTGTTTTCAGTCTCATTGATTTAACCTGTTGTCCTTATAATTTCATTCTTTCTAGAAGCTGTAGGATTAGATTGTTTTCTTTTTGTATTTGGTGTAGGTTTTGCATTAGATTATTGATTTTTCTTCTTTCTTCCTTTTTTATGTGTATGTCTACTGCTATGGACTGCCCTCTGAGGACTGCATTAGCTGTATCCCAGAGGCTTAGGTATGTTGTATTTTTAATTTTTATTTGTTTTTAAAAAGTTTTAAATGTCATTCTTTATTTCTTTATTCATGTTCTAGCAGAGAATTATTCAGTTTCCATATGAGTGGTTTTTAAAGCTTTACTGTTCTGTGGTTAATATCTAGTTTTATGGCAATGTGGTCTGAGAAGATACTTTGTATTATTTCAATGTTTTTTAATTTGCAGAGGCTTGCTTTGTGTCCTAATATGTGATAGATTCTGGAGAATGTACCATGTATACTTCAGAAGAAAGTGAATTGAGTTTTAGTTGGTTGCAGTACCCTGAATACATCCATAAGGTCAAACTGACTGATTGTATAGTATAGATCTTCAGCATCTTTTTTGAGTTTCTTTTAGGTTGACCTATCCTTTGGTGATAATGGTGTGTTGAAATCTCCTACCACTATTGTGGTACTGTTTATTTCTTTCTTCAATTCTATTAATTGTTGTTTTATTTATTTTGCAGGTCTACTATTTGGTGCATAAATATTGACCACGGTTATGTCTTCTTGGTCTATTGTGCCTTTAATCAGATACAACCCTGCTTGCTGAAATGGAGGTGGACCTGAAGTGCTTGCTGCAGAAGGTTGAGGACTGCAACCTTCAATATGGATTGAAGCTCAACATTAAGAAAACAAAGATCCTCTCCACTGGGCAGATTGGCAGCATCATGTTATATGATGAAGAGATTGCAATTTTTAACAGCTTTATTTGCTTAGCTCTACAATCAACACTCTTGGTACTGGCAGCCAGGAAAATAGAGATTAATTACGTTGGGAAAGTCTGCTGTCACAGAGACCTCTTCAAAGTACTGAAGAACAATGATGTCAGTCTGGAGACTAAGGTGTGCCTGATCCAGGCCATAGTCTTTGCAATTACTTGCTATGCATTGGAAAGCTGGACAATGACTAGAGATGATAGAAGGAGAATTGATGGCTTTGAGCTGTGGTGCTGGAGAAGAGTACTGATTTACCATGGACTGCTAAGAGAACAAACAAGTTAGTCCTAGAGAAGGTGAAGCTAGGTTGCTCCTTGGAGGCAAGATTCTGAAGCTTCATCTGGCATATTTTGGGCATGTTGCAAGGATGGACCAGTCCTTGGAGAGGGATGTCATGCTTGAGAGGATGGAGGGACAGCAAGAGAAGAAGACCCTCAATGAGATGGATTTATTCAGTGACTGGGGTAATGGAAGTAGATGTGTCAGAGACAATAAGACGGGTACAGCATAGAGCAAAGTTTAGAGATTTTATACATAGGACCACTATGAGTCATCGGTGACTCGGCACATAACAATAACTACAGTAGGGGAGCTCTGGTGGCCTAGTGGCAAGGAGCTGCAACTACAATCCTAGAGGCGCACAGTTCGAATCCACCAGATGCTCTGCCGGGGAAGGAGGAACAATCTCCTCCTGTACCAGTCAGATCTGATTTGACGGTACAGTCACACAAAAATAATAAAATAAAATAAAAACAAAACAAAACAATAACTACAGCAATATCCTTCTTTATCTTTGATGATGGTTTTCATTCTGAAGTCCTTTTTATCAGAGATTTGTATTGCCACTCTGGTTTGTTTTTTTTTTTTAGTTAGTCATTTTCTTGGGATATATTTTTCTAGCCTTTGGTTTTTGGTCTGTCTTTCTTTTCTTTTTTGAAATATGTCTCTTGTAAGCAACATACTGATGAGCTTTGTTATTTTAACCATTCTGCTACTCTCTTTCTCTTATTTGATGCATTTAGTCCATTCACATTAAGTGTGATTATTGTCAGGACAGGTTTTACCATTGCAATTTTGTTTTGATTCTTTTTCTGTTGTGTTAGGTTACTATGGTCCATCCACTTACCTTTGACATCTCCATGTGAATGGCTTTCACTTAACATTTCTTATAGTTTTGGCCTTGTTTTCACAAATTCCTGAAGTTCCTTCTTTTCTACAAAGGATCTAATTTCTCCTTCATATTGATGGAGATCTTTGCTGGGTACAGAATCCTTGGCTGGCATTTGTTTTCTTTCAACTTTTTGTATATGCTATCCCACTGTCTTTTAACTCATATGGTGGTTTCTGCTAAGAAATCAGAACTTAATAGAATTGTTTCCCTTTTGTCAATGACTCTTTAGTTTTCCCTTGCTGCTTTTAGAATTCTATCCTTAGCTTTTTATTTGAAGAATTTTTTTTTGTGAGGAAAATTTGTATTTTGAATTAGCCTGCTGGACTCAGTTTAGATGATCCCAATTTTGTTGGCAACATCCAAAGCATCATAATCAGGAGCAAGTTGAACATAGGCCTTCAGTCCCTTCTTCTGTCCACGAAACTCTGAGACCCTGAGATTTCCTTCCCTCTCCACCCTTAGCTCCTGCCCTTGCCTCTTCCCTTACAGCCATAGTGTTTTAAATAATTTACTATGCATCTGAGAGCTGGACAGTGAATAAAGATAACAGAAGAAGGATTGATGCCTTTGAACTGTAGTGTTCAAGGAAAGTACTGAATATCCCATAGACTGTCAAAGAATAAGCAGATATGTCTTAGGAAAGTGTAGCCAGAATGCTCCTTGGAGGCAAAGATGATAACACTTTGTCTCGTATATTTGGGTCATGTTATTAGGAGAGGCTAGTCCTTGGAAAGGGACATTATATTTAGAAAGGTGGAGGGTCAGTGAAAGAGAGGAAGACACCTAATGAGATGGATTGACCCAGTGACTCAAGCAATGGTTTCAAGTATGTCATAAATGATATGAATGGAACAGGATAGGACAGAGTTCAGATTTGTTTGTTAATGGGTTTGCTATAAGTCATGCTTGACTCAATGGCACCTAACAACAGCAATATTTCATATGTCAATAATATTTAGAGGTCTCTGGCACAGCTGGACACACACAGCCATTGCTTTTTGCAAAAATCAGATCCTATGAGAAACAAATGTCATCTCTATGGGAACTGATATCCCTTGGGCCTACTTGGACCTTATTATCCATGGCAGAGACTAATTGATCATCAGAGATCATAGGTCCTTGTAGACATTCCAGAGCCAAAAAAAGTGATTCTCAAGTTTTCTCATTTTGCTATTACTTATAGACTGTATTATGTCTTCCAAAATACGTATTATAAATCCTCAGCTCTACACTCTTGATTATATAGTTCCATCTGGAATTGGATTGTTATTCTAATGAATGAGGAAGGATTAGTGTAAAATATGTTTTGAGTCAATGTGTTTGGCATAGCTAAATTTCTGCTGAGTCCACTCTTTCTTACTAATAATGATCTTATAGGATGGAGTGAAACTGCTCCATCAGGTTTACATAACTGTTTATGGATGTAGACTGCCACAGCATTCTTTCTTTGAGAGGCTGGTTTATTTGAATTGCTGACCCTTCAGATAGTAGCCATCATACCAGTGGGCTCTTACTTTCAAGATAAAGAAGAGATCAAACAAGTAAAGAGATGAGAAATGTGGTAGATAGATAGAGAGATGCCAACACATGTGAAGATCTCTAAGGAACCAGGGAACAGAAGCTCTAAGAAATGAGAACCTTCTTCTAAGGCCAATAAAGAAAATTTCTCCAAGAGACCACTCTCTGAATTTGGACTTCTAATCTTCAAAACTGTAAGAAGGAAGCTCTAGTGACCTAGTGGTAAGAAGCCATGCTACAATTCCAAAAACACGAGGTTCGAAGCCAACAGCTGCTCTGCAGTAGACTGGACAATCTCCTCCCGAGTGATATACTGCCTCTGAAAACCCATTGCAAGGTCAGCTATGAGTCTGTTCTGACTTGATGACACACAACAACAACAACAAACAGTAAGAATATGAATTTTTGTTTGTTAATGTCATCCATTTGTATTATTTCTATATTAGGTATAACAGCACTAGATAACTAAGATACCATGTGACAGAAAAATCAGAGATGACTTCTTTGGGTGGAACAAAGACAAAGTCCTTCATCTGTTAGACCCAAAATTGCTGCTACTTGAAATTCATTGTCCTTTGCTTTGAGCCTGTTACTCTCCTGAATGGAGTTTTGTGAAAAGACAGTGGTGTATGTAGAATGCAACACTGGCAATTGTGTGTAGGAAGAATAGATATTTAAGAATATTTCAGTGAATACTAGAAATATCAGTTAATATATGGTGGGTTTTTTAAAAAAATAATTCCTCCATTTTAGTACTTATCTAATTTTGTATTTTAAAATCTTTGTGAGAGAGTTTTACTGCTATAATTAAAACCAGTGGAAGGGGAGCTCTGGTGCCCAGTGGCAAGAAGCTGCACTGCATTCCCAGAGGTGCGTGGTTCGAATCCACGAGGTCCTCTGCTGCCAAAGGAGGGATCTCCTTTGTACCAGTCAGATCCGATTTGATGGTACACACAAAAAAAATAATAAAATAAAAAAAAGTTGAAAAACACCCATAGGAAAGGAATCAAAAGACCTGGGACACTGTCAAGTGGTTCCTTGCAGAAAGGAAGGGGCAGATATATCCATCCCCGAACCAGGTGATGATGGTGAATGTATTTGTTTTTGTATGTGACAGTTATTCCATTTTTATCTTTATTATATGTATTATATATTTTTAAAAGATAACAAACTATAGGGTTTTCTTGATTGTAATCTTTACAGAAGCAGATCTTCAAGTCTTTCTTCTGCAAAGTGGCTGGGTGTGCTGTATCACCAGCCTTTGCTTTAGTGATGGGGCACTTAGCCATTTGTTCTTACAGGACTTTCTCTTGTTCTTTTTTCCTATCTCTTTACCAATACTTAATTTAGGAAGTTATTGCTTAATTTTTGCTTTCTGGATGGATCAAAACCTGAAGGGCTTGATACCACCAGAAAGTTTGGTGGTTCAAATTCTCCTGGAGGAGTTTAGGGAGACAGGTTTGGAGATCTGTTCCTCAAAGGTTGAAGCCGTTTGACCCTGTACATAAGGGGTTGCTCTAAGTAGAAATCAAATCTATTACAACAGACGGTACAACAGTAGAGTCCTGCAATTATAATTAAAGACATGTTTGAACACAAGTAATACATTTAAAACCTCCCTTGAGTCCATGGCATTGTTTATTTCCAGTTTTAAACTCTGAAGAGAATCAGTCTCTTTTACTTTTTCATGTAGACATGCTCATGCTCTGTCAACATCTCAGTCCTCCACACTCATGTGGGAATGTATTGTACTTTTCTATACAGCAGGACATTGACAGACAACAGAAAGAACTACTCAAGAGTTTCATCGGTCGAGACGTAAGGGAGGGAGACCCAAGGTTGAGCGTCCTCTCCACTTGTAGATCTCATAGCTTTTATTAGAGAAGTTCGACAAGTTTTCCTTTCTATTAAAAAACAAATAAGTTTTACAAACACATTGACTAGAGTCTCAAGGTTGACTGATGATCCTGATCTACCAAGCCATAAACAGAATTTTGAGCCAGCAAGAAAATATTTTCTTAGGGTAGTGTTGTTGATTGCCGTGGAGTCAAGCACAACTCATAGTGACTCAGTGAACAAATGACCTGAACCCCTTCTATAACTATCATCTTTTCTCTAAGTTCATAGAGTTTCCAGAGACATATTGTTTAGGAAGTGGCTGCCACTTCTGCTTCCAAACCTGTCTTAATCGGGGAGCTCCACAAAACACTGTTTATGGCATTTGACATCCCAATGGTACAGGGTTCAGCATCACAGCAACCCCAGGTTACCTCACTGCAGGAAATTGACAGAATAGTGCTGTACCAATGGAAGAATCTTCCTGCAAAATATAATAAAACTAGGCCTGAGGGCCCAAAGGACTTTTAAATACAAAAATAGTGTTGACTCTAAACAAGAGGCTTAAATAAAACAAACAATAAAAATACCCCAATATTCAACACTGATTCTTAACCAAAACAAGAGAACCCACCGTTTAGAGTCCAACTGCTTCACCCAGTCTCCAAAGTGGTGAGTAGGGTCTGATCTTAAATAGAACGGTTCTCCACAATATAAGCATATTTTTTTAGCAAAATATTTTAATTCTATGAGTTGACTATCTAGTTAGCATCTCAATAGATGTCTTGTCTTGATGGCAGTCATGGTAAGGGAGGTTTCCCGGGTCCTGTTTCTTGTGTGATGCTGTTCTTTTTGCCCCCCTCAAAAGTGGGTGGCCCTTCTCCAGGGTGTTGCTTTAAAATGTATTAATTTTAGAATGAATATTCTTTAAAAAACCCAGCAATCATTTGTCTATTTGCTATACTGAACACCGTGGAGTTGCTGTTTTGCTGAACACTGTTCCATGGTCATGTCAAATACCATAATGGTTACCCATTAAGTACAATATTTGGATGAGCTTCCAGATTGATCCATGTAGGGAATCAGGAGTGGCATCCACTTCCGAAATTAGATGCCTCTGGAAACTCTAAAAACTTTCTTATAAATGTACAGAAATTAAGTTAATTATAAAACAGAATTCAGGTCTTTTGTGCAAAGTTTACTCTGAGTCAAATTTGACTTGACAACACTTCACCACTGCTAAATGAGACTAGTGCTGTTATATCTGGAGGAACACTCTTCCACGCTGCACATCACTTTTTGTCAATGTGTGATGATAAGTGGTCTGGGTTTGCTATGATGCTGAACCTTGTGCCATGAGAATAGCAAATACCATAATGGTTTCCCATTGTGGACAGTGTTTGGTGGAGCTCTCGGTTGTAAAACAGGTTTGGATTCAGAAGTGGCATCCAATTCCTAAACCATATGCTTCTGGAAACTCTATGAACTTAGAGAAATAACAATAGCTATGGAAAGACATTAGGGCTTTTGTTCATAGAGTTGCTATGAGTCAACCTCGACTCAATGACAATCAACAATAACAACAACATGGTGACATAAATTTAACTTTAAGGAGACAAGCTGACATTAATTCACAAACTCATTTTTTTTATTGAACAAATAAGTATTAGGGATGTTTTCCTTATACTCTAACACTAAGCACTTAATAGAGTTCTTTCTTTATTCAGAGTTTTCTCTGATTATATTTTCTCAGTCCAAGCAGCTCCTGAATTAGTTAACTTAGCCTCTAAATCTCCCCCTTTTATTTACCTTTTTTATTCTTTTGTTTTTAGGCTTCATCTGTAGGTACTTTAAGGTGCTCTGATTCCCTGCGTTACTGAATTCAAATGCAGAAAAAACACATTATTCCAACTAAAGCCCATGTTCTACATCTGATTATATTTACTAAGGTGGCAGGATTTAGGAACTGAAAAGAAGTTTGCATATCTCCTAAGATTTTGTTTTTTAACTTTTGATGGTTGATCTGCATTTGAATTTGTAATTCTTGCTCCAAGAAGGTAACTTGATTCTAAAGATTTGTTTGAAAAACTCTTTGTAATTATTTTTAATTTCATCCCAAATACATTGAGAAGTTTTATAGAGAAGCGGAGTAACACAAATGTGTTTATTTTTGTCAAGCACACTTCAAATAGTTTCATCTTATTAAAGCCTGTTCCTCTTCAAGCCATATTGTAGCAGTTTTGAAAGCCTGTAAGAGGCTTATAATTTCTTTATAAATATTAATACTTGTCTTGGGTAATATTAGCCATTACATACATGTTCTACCACTTGAGCAATATGTGTAGATTATGTTAAAGACACTCTGTTAACAGTGGCAGTAGCTAGAATAACAGTTGTAGTTCCTGTTTTGGTTAACTTATTTCCTGTTTTATTCCCTCACAGGTTATTCAGAAACTGATGGGAAGAGAAAATCTCACACTGGGAGAACGTTTCATCTTGGTGGGCTTCTCAGATCAGCCATGGCTAGAGAAGATCTTGTTTGTGTTCATCTTGATATTCTACCTTCTAACACTAATGGGTAATGGGACCATCATTCTGGTCTCCAATCTGGACTCCCAGCTTCATACACCCATGTATTTCTTCCTCACTCACCTTTCCTTTATTGACCTCATCCATATGACCTGCATTAGTCCTCAGATGCTAGTCAACCTTGGGAGTACGGATAAATCCATAAGTTTTGCTGGATGTGTGGCCCAGCTTCTCATCACCTTGGGTCTAGGGGGCACTGAGTGCATACTTCTTGCCATGATGGCATATGATCGCTATGTTGCTGTCTGTCAGCCCTTGCATTATTTAACCCTCATGCCACCACAACTGTGCTGGGGATTGGCCAGCATATCCTGGTTTGTTGGTTTCAGTAACTCACTGATCCATACATCTATTACAATAACTCTTCCCAGATGTGGCCATCACTGGATAAACCATTTCTATTGTGAGACACCTCCAATAATACAACTGGCCTGTGTGGACACTTCAAATTACAGAAAGGAAATTACAGTGCTGAGCAGTATATTCCTCATCTTTCCTCTCTCATTGATCTTGGTCTCTTATGGGCGCATTGCACATAGTGTGTTGAGGGTGAAGGCACCTGGAGGGCGACAAAAGGCACTTGGGACATGTGGTTCCCATCTCATAGTGGTGACCATCTTTTACAGTACTGTCATCTATATGTATATGACCCCAAAGACAAAGCTCTCTCATGATGTGACCAAATTTGTGGCACTGCTATATAATTTTATTCCACCTGTGCTTAACCCCATAATTTACACTTTGAGAAACAGAGACTTTAAGAAAGCAATAAGGAAGATAATGATAAGAAAACAAGAAAGGAGAAAATAAGTTTTTCATAGAATTCATCCTTTTAATGAAGTAGAAAGGAGGTTCCAATGGGAACACTTCTGAAAAGCTGTATATTTTGAATGAAAAATTTAAGTAATAACTTTGTGACCTGTCAGAAGCTTTCTGTAATTTCTTATTGTCCTTAGAATGGAGACTGCCGAGGATGTTGTTGTTTGTTCATGTCACACAGTTAGTTCACTATGACTTGTAGCAACCATATGAGTAACGGATCTGAAATTTGGCCCATCCTGTGTCACTCTCACTATCTCAGCCATTGCCCAAATCCATTGTTACAGTCACTGTATCACTACATTTCATTCAAGGTCTTCCTTTCTTTCTTTCTCTGATACTTTTCCCAGTATAATATCTTTAATCAAGGACTAATTCCTCCTGAAAACATGCCCAAAGTGTAGGACATGAAGTTGTAGACACGAAGACATGTAGATACGAAGGACACTATCTTTGCCTCTAAGGAGTACCATGGATAAACTTCCTCTAAGACGAACTTGTTTGTTCTTTTAGAATTTCATGGAGTATTCAGTACTCTTCTTCAGCAACACAATTCAAAGACATAGATTCTTCTTCTGCCATCCTTTTTCATTTTCTAGCTTTCAGATGCCTGGGAACAATCGAAAGAAAATACCATGGCTCGGATCAAGTACACCTTAGTTTGTAAACTAATATCTTTTCTCTTCAGCATTTAAAAAAAGGTCCTTAATTTGCCCAATGCAACATGTATTTTGATTTTTTTCACTGCTATTTCCATGGATGTTGACTATACTTCCAAGTAAAATGCAATTATCGACATCTTCAACCTTTTCCCTTTCTATCATAGTAATGTTGCCTATTGGTCCAGTGGGGAGGATTTTTGTTTTCTTTATGTTGTGAAGTAATCTTTGTAGTCTTTGATTTTGTCCATATAACATTGCTTCTTAAATTATTTGCTTAGTTTACAGATTGAATAGGTATATAGAGAGAATACAACCCTGACACACTCTCTTCTTAATATTAAACCATACCAGTTGGGTCTTGGCTGAAAAGTAGAGAATACTAGAAAGATGTAGACTTGTATTTTCTTGATTATGCAAGGGCATTTGCTGGTGTGGGTCATAACAAATTATTGCTATGATTGAGAAGAATAAGAAGGACACTTAATTATGTTCATGTGTAATCTCTACATAGACCAAGAAGCTCTACATAGACCAACAGGATGAGAGAACACTGTATGGTTTAAAATCAGGAAAGGGAGGTATTACTGTTTCATTCTTTCTATTATCTATTCTATCTATTATATCACTTATTCTGTCTGTAGGGAGCACTTGTGGTAAGAAGCTGTGTTAGAATTCCAAAGCCATGAGATTCGAATCCCCCAAAAAAATTCCGTGGGAAAAAGATAGGCGATATCCATGTGATTAAATGCCTCTGAAAGTCCACTGGAGGGTCAGCTCTGAGTCTATTGCAACTTGACAACACACAATAACAACAATATTCTACTTGTATACTGGACAAATGGTTCAAAACCTGAACTATGAGAAGGAAAATGTAGCATCAAGATTGGAAGAGTTCTAATCATGCAGATGACATAACCTTGCTTGCAGAAAGTGAAGAAGACTTGAAGCACTTACTTCAAGAAATCAGAATACAGCCTTCAATGCGGGTTATATCTCAACATCAAGAAAGCAGAAATCTTCAAAACTAACCAAAAAGCAACATCATGTTGTTGTTGTTGTTATTATGTGCCGTCAAATTGCTTGCGACTCATAGTGACCCTATGTACAACAGCCCTAAACTCTCCACTGTCCTGTACCAATCGCACTGTCTCTGACACTCCCATCCCGATTATCCCAGTCACTGAATCAATCCACCTCATAGAGGGCCTTCCCCTCCTGC
>NW_006399971.1:3478332-3480656 GCF_000299155.1 Elephantulus edwardii
GAGCCCAGCCTCCAGGATAATCTGTTCTGCATATAGGTTGAAAAGGTATGGAGATAGGATGCATCCCTGGTGGATAAAATATTGGAGTGTTCAGTCATTTCATTTTATTTGGACCCATAATAAATACTCATGATAGCAATGAATGAAAATCTAACTGTTCTGTAAATTTTGTTAAAATGACAAATAAAATAAAAAAGTTATTTAAAAAAGGAAAACCCACCTTTCTGTAAACTTTCATTAAATCACAGTAAAAATAAATTATTTATTTAAGAAAATAATTAAAAAGACATGTAGCATTGAGGAAAACAAAATTCTAAAGAACAATGATGTCAGTTTAAAGACTAAGGTGGTCATACTCATGGCGTTTTCAATTGTTTCTGAAAGTTGGACAATTAATAAGGATGACAAAAGAAGAACTGATGCCTTTTAATTGTGATATTGGTGGTGATTATTGAATATCCCATACATAGGCTGCCAAATGAATAAACAAATCTGTTTTGAAAGAAGTGCAACCAGGGTGCTCCTTAGAAGTAAAGATGCTGAAACATTGTCTCTACATTACTTTATACAAAGTACAAAGTACCCTAACCCTAACCCTGACTTTGTACAGTCAGTGGAGAAAGATATCATGCTAGTAAACGTGGAGGTGTCAGTGAAAGAGAAGACTATGAGATGGATTGATGCTGTGACTACCACAATGGGATTGAGTAGGACAAAGACCATGAGGATGGCACAGGATAGGGAAAAGTTCAGATCTGTGGCTCATTGGACCTCTATGAGTTGTGATTTACTTGATGGCAACTAACAACAAAAAGAACACTATGTATTTACTCTTTCCCCCTGCAGTCTTCTTTTGCATACTTGGTAATCATTTATGAATGAGTCTATCTGTGTGTAACAAATTCTTTTGCTTTTTCTCTTTTAGATTTGTAAAAGCATTTTTATTTACCCAGTGTTTTCTATTTGTCTCCATATAATCATTCATATATATCTTATTTTGTACATATACTTTGTGTGTGTTCTATGCAATTATTCATATTTTATAATAGTGATCTTAAACCATATTTATCCTTCTATTATTGGTTTAGTCCTCCAGTGTAATGTCCTCTAGATTTATCTATGCTGTGCAGTGTTTCATTAATTCTCTTTTTACATCTTCTAGTTTTGCTTTTCTTTTTTTAAATTTTAGTGAAGGACACAAAGAAATACGTTTTTTCTATCATTCATGCACATTATTCCCCCTATTTCCCTTTATAATGCTTGTCCTGTTCCATGCTATTAATTGTCATACACATTATTTCTTATCATCTATTTCTTTCATTTTGTCCTTCCTTCACTCATTCTAGTACAGGGTTCATTGTCTAGCTGCTGTTTTCCCCCCACTTCCCCCACCCTATATCATTCCTATTTGACACTCTATAATGTAGTGTTTTGCAAATTCATTGTTTTCAATGCTGTGCAATATTCCTTTATGTGGTTGTACCATAGTTTGTCTATCTATTCACATGTTGACCAGGAATTGGGCTGTTCTCATCTCTTTGCTATTGTAAATAGTGCTATGACAACTATGTTGTTGTTGTTAAGTGCCATCGAGTCGCAGGCGACTCATAGCGACCCTATGAAGGAGAGTCCTTGACGCTTGGGTGCCTTTCATCCTCTCTCCAGGTTCATAGGGTTTCTGGAGCCAAGCTATTATGGAAGTGGATGCCACTCCTCCTTCCAAGCTTGTGACAACTATAGGGATGAATATATTTGTTTGTATTGCAGCTCTGATTTCTTTGGGGTATATTACCAGTAATGTGATAGTTTTGCCAAATGGTATTTCTATTTAAACTTTTTGAGGTTGCACCAGACTGACTTCCATAGGGGTTGTACTATTTTACATTAGCACCAGTAGGGTATGAGAGCCTCCTCACTTAATTGATTTCTCCTCTTGTCAAATGAGTGAGAATGTTTAAAAACAAATGAGTGACAATGTTTTGCGTCTTTTTACAGTAGGACAAATGGGCCTGATGAACACAACCGCCTTTGTTTGGTGGATTTTGATGTTTGCAAACTTATTTTATTATTTTATTTTATGTTTACAAACTCTTGAGCCATGCTTACAAGCTGTTATCTTCTCTTGGGAGGGAAGATATCTCAGTGCCAGGTAGGGCTGGAGTGTGAATCTTTTATTGGTAATTTTAAAATGTCGTGCTCAATTTCTTATTTGGTGATGTCTCTGTTCAGGTGTTTTACTTTAGTCTATTGTTGCGCGCCTTGCCTGTCCAGCAGGAATAAGGACACAACACACCAACGGTTCCTTCTCACAGCGGTTTACTCAG
>NW_006399971.1:3481311-3482294 GCF_000299155.1 Elephantulus edwardii
TTCAGCATCCTTTCCTCCAAGGATCATCCTGGATTTACCCTCTCTAGGATGAACCTGTTTGTTCTCCTAGCAGACCATGGTATATTCAATACTCTACTTCAGCACACAGCTCAAAAACATCAATTTTCCTTTTATCATCCCTAGTCATCGTCCAGCTTTCTGATACATAACAAGTAATTGTGAAGACTATGGCCTGGATTAGGTACACCTTAGTCTCCAGACTGACATCTGGAGATGTTGCTTTTAAGCACTCTGGAAAGGTTCCTGACAGCAGACTTTCCTAATGTAATTCCTCTTTTAATTTCCTGGATGCTGGTACCAAGAGTGTTGATTGTGGAGCCAACCAAGCAAACTGAAGCTGTTACAGTCTCAATCTCATCTCTATCTATCATCATGCTGCCAATTGGCCCAGTGGTGAGAATCTTTGTTTTCTTGATGTTGAGCTTTAATCCATATTAAAGGCTACAGTCCTTGGCTTTCTGTATCAAGCACTTCAGGTCCTCTTCAGTTTCAACAAGCAGGGCTGTGTCATCTACATTATGCAGATTATTGATGAATCTTCCCCTAATCCTGATGCCACATTTCTCCTCATAGAGCCCAGCCTCCTGGATAATCTGTTCTACATATAGATTTAAAAGGTTTGGAGATAGAACACATCTTTGGTGTATACTCTTCCTGATTTTGAACTGTGCAGTGTTTCCTTGCTCTCTTCTGATGACTGCCTCCTAGTCCAAGTATAGGATTCACACAAACACAATCAAGTGTTCTGTCCATTTTCTCAGCATCAGCCACAGTTGTGATCCACACAGTCAAATGTCTTTGCATGTTGTTGTTGTTGTTATGTGCCATCGAGTCGCTTGCGACTCATAGCGACCCTATGTACAAGAGCTCTATACGATCTTCTATCCTGTGCCAACCTAGCCATCTCAAACACACTGATTCCCATCTCTTTAGTCACAGAATCGATCCATCTCATCAAAGGT
>NW_006399971.1:3483469-3491017 GCF_000299155.1 Elephantulus edwardii
CTGGCTATTCTCCAGATTTCTTGGCACAACTTAGTGAGCACATCCAGGCCAGTGTCTGTCTGTTGAAAAATGTCAATTGGTATACCGTCAGCTGAAGGTGGAAAAATTAAGTAAACCCTATGGACTTCTTTTTTGTCATGAATAAGTAGAAACATAACAATGGACTCAGAATGTTGCTGTATTAATGAGAGTCCACTTGAAAGCCTTTTAAAAAAATATTAAACATTAGTTACTGGAATAAAAGATTAATTCAACACAATGATTATAGGGACTGTAAAATTTTACTTATGAGTTACTTACAATTTAACATGATGTCAACATTTAAGTATGACAGTAGTAGAAACTTAGATATCAACTGTCTTTACACTTTGACTGAGAGTTTCCTGAAGTTCCCAACATTTTCCACAGGTGCTTATTTTTTAAATCTCTGTTACTTTTATTCTTTCTTCTTTCTTCTATTACTTCCCCTCAGTTCATTATTTCTGTACTTATTTTCTTCTCTATTCTCTCTTGTTCATAAGATATCTTTCTCACGATACCAATCAGCTGTATAAAACCCTTGGGTCTAATGAACTATATATCTCTTGAGTCAATGCCTCTGTAATTATTTTGCCTTTTTCTCCAAACAGGAATCTATTTCTTACTTTAAATACTATATGTAATCACCTCTATTAATGACATTTTAATTTCTTCCAATGATTGTGAAGAGACCTTAGAAATAGGCCCTGAAATGTGGAAGTGATGGTCAGGATCACAGATAATTTGTAGAAGAGCAGGAGCTAGCTGACATGGAATCATTCTGGAAATCATTGACTTTAGAAAGGTGCTATCATTTTACATTAAATCTTATCTTGCTTTCAGTTTACCTAGAAGACAACCCTCTTCCAAAAGTGTTACGGTACACTCATTTCTTTGGAAAATAGTTTTATAGTTCAAGGCTTACTCTCCTGGATAAAACAATTAAACAATTGTAGCCATTGAAGTAGAAAGAGCATTAAGAGCTTCTCACTTCCAGCTCTCAAACAACAAAAAGATGCTCAAACTTTGTGACTACTTTCTACCAAGGACTACTTTCTACTGATCAATTGTTCTTCCAAGAAGAGGATGAGGTTCAAATATTACTGACAATTGTACTGCCCCCCTTTCCCCCTGCTTAGCTCAAGTTTCTGCATTTCCATACTACCTTTCTCAAAGCCTCTTTCATGTCTTTGTTCCTTAGGGTATAAATCAGAGGATTGAGCATAGGAATAATTATACCATAAAAAAGAGTAACAAACTTTCCCTGACTCTGGGAATAATTATGTGTGGGTTGAAGGTATGTGTAGATGGCTGAGCCATAAAAAAAGGAAACCACTAGGAGGTGTGACCCGCAAGTCCCAAATGCCTTTCTGCGTCCAGAAGTTGAGTTGACTCTCAGCACTGCCTGAGTAATGCCTCCGTAGGAGCCTAATATTAGTAATACAGGGACCAGCAAGATGATGACTCGGACTACAAACATCTTCATTTCTGCCCCTTGTTTATCCTCACAAGCCAACTTCAGGAGCACAGGCATCTCACAGATGAAGTGATTGAGTCGATGGAAGCCACAGAGAGGCATGGACATCAGGAGGCATGTCTGAACCAGAGAATTTATGAATCCTCCAATCCAGGAGATAGCAGCAAGTGTTTGGCAGAGGCGTGGGTGCATAATGGCTGTGTAGTGGAGCGGTCGGCAGACAGCAGCATAGCGGTCAAAAGCCATCACCACCAGAAGCACAGACTCAGTGGAACCCAGGGCAAGGGAGATGAAGAGCTGAGCCACACAGCCTCCATAGGTGATGGTGTGGTCTGATCCATGAAAGTTGATCAGAAACTGTGGCACAGTGCTGGAGGTGTAGCAGAGGTCCAGGAAAGAGAGATGACAGAGGAAAAAGTACATGGGTGTGTGCAGCCGAACATCCACACGGGAGAGGATGATGATAGTGATATTCCCAAAGAGAGTTAGAGAGTAGAAAACAGAAATAAAGACAAAAAGGACTAATTCCAGTTGTGGCCAATCTGAGAATCCCACCAAAATGAAGCCTTCTCCAAGACTAGTATTGAGTCTTCTTGTGGTTCTTATGGATGCTAAATGCACTTCAGGTGAGGCTTTAAAAGAAAATAATGAACATATAATTGGACAGTGAAAGGATAGTTTTCTTTAAAAAGGAAATTATCAATATCTTGTCCTAATGATCAAATGTTTGGTGCATATTAGAATTGGTAGGTAATGAACTGGGGTATCTAGTTAAGGATAATTCTAAGCAAGATCTTAAAACAGTTACATAGTTTATCTTTGATACTTACAGTGAAATGTAAGAGGAAAAGATCAATTATGTGAAATATTCAAAATGAAAATAAATGGTTTGAAAAATCTGGGTATGATTTCAAATCAAATATTCACCAAGGAATGGCTACATAATCTTTTTCTTAACTAGATTAAGCTTGTGACTTACAAATTAATCAATCAACCACACCACAGCAGATAAGTTACCAACTTAGGGCAAAGGAAACAGGAGAAAAGACAAAAGGAAAGGAGATTGCCTTTTAGAATCTACAGTCAGGAAATAGGCCATATATCCAGTAGGTGTCATCTTTCAATAAAAGATAGAAGCTACTCAGAGATCAGGAAGACTGATGATTTGAACAAGTACAGGCAGGAACACTGCCTTAGCATCAAAGTTTTGGCTATAGTCTAATGGAGATAAAAAGAAGTAGGACCACAATATTTTGTGATTCAAAGATCTTTGCCAACACACAATATGTGGCTGAACTTAAGGTGTACCAGGGCAATGGAGCTACTGCTCAAAGTTGAAGGACAAGACTACCATGCTCAAGGTGCAAAAGATTTGTGCCCACCAAGATGGGAAAAGCTGCATTCTCAGTCAGATAAACTAGAATGGAGCCACTCCAAGCCATTGGAGCAAAGGGTGCTATCCCATTGGCTCTGGAAAGCAAAAATAAAGTCCAGGACCAAGAGAACGGCCACTTTCAATTCAGAATGTCAGGAGGGTAGGGGTTGGGGTGAGGGACGGGATAGTGCCTAGATGTTGCCTAAAAAACCTCCAAGATTATATAAGCCTAGAGAGCTATTTAAAATTATTTTGCTGGATTTGGGGCTTGTTGGGAACCTTTAATCTCTTAATTCCCTTCAATTTTCTCTGTTGTAATGGAGGTTAGAAAACCTTGTTTATGATCCACAGCCATTATATTTTGGAAGCAAATAGTCAATAGTCAATAGTCTAGACTTCACACATCCAGAAATGAAGAGGAAGTTTTTTCCAAGATGGAATGCACCTAAAATTTCACTTTTATTTTAGGGATGATTCAGAGAATGAGAATTTGGACATGGTATGGATTTAAGAGATTTGGAATGATGTGCTAGGTGAAACATGTGATAAAGGCAAAGTTTAGAGGGCAAAGGGTAAAATGCTGTGAATTGAATTGCACCCTCCAAAATATGTGTTGTAAATCCTAACTTTGAATTTATGAATAAGGATTACAGAAGAAGAATTGATGTCTTTGAATTGTGGTGTTGGAGAAGAGTACTGAATAGCCTATGGTCTGCTGAAAGTCTATCTTGGAGGAACTAGGTGCTCCTTAGAGGTAAAGATGGTGCAACTTCGCTGCCCAGAGCATCATCCCTGCATCTATTGGTGCTGCCAAGTTCACCCCTGAATTGAATGTGAAACTTACCAGCATGGCTTTCCCTGTCCCCACCCCCAATGTGTCAGTGTGAACCTGTCCTGCCATCTGAAGAAAGTGGCCAGATATGATAACATCAAGAAAGTAGTAAATCAGACATCAGAAGGGCCCCTCAAGGGCATCCTGGGATACACTGAAGACCAGGTTATCTCCTGTGACTTTAATAGTGACACCCACTCTTCCACCTTTGATGCTGGGGCTGGCATTGCTCTGAATGACCACTTTGTCAGGCTCATTTCTGGTGTGACAATGAATTTGGCTACAGAAACCAGGTGGTCAACCTGATGGTTCACATGGTCTCCAAAGAATAAGATCCCCTTGGACCACCAGCCCCAGCAATAGGACTAGAAGAGAGAGAGACCCTCAGTTGCTGAGCTGTCCTTGTCCCAACTTGATACTCCCCCACACTAAGAATCTCACATCTTTCACACAGTTTCCATAAAATCCCCCTGAGAAAAGGCAGGGACTTGGAGAGCCCATCTTGTTATATACCATCAATAAAGTACTCAGAAAAAAAAAATGGTAAAACTTCTTCCCACATACTTTGAATGTGTTGTCAGGAGTAACTACTCCTTAAGAAGGTAAATCATATTGAAAAGATAAAAGGTCCGAGAAAGAGGAGGACTCCCAGCAAAGTGGATTGACAGAGTGATTCTAACAATGGACTCGAGCACGGATGGAGCAGGATGGGGCAAGCAAGGTTCAGTTCTGCTGTTCATAGAGTTGTGGCTGACTTCATGGCACCTAACATCAACAATGTCAGTAGTCACAATCCCATGTGGGCATGGACTGTCTCTGTTATTAATGAACCAAGATTAGTGAAGGGTGTTATCTGGAGTCTCTTTCTTTTACAATATAAAGAGATTAAATAATTTAGAAAGCAGAAGTGAGGGAAAATACGTATCAACCCAAATGATGATACTCCAAAGCAAAAGCACAAGGACTTTTCTCCTTCAGAGTCTACACAGAGAAAGGTGTTCCCTAGCATCTGCAATCTGAACTCAAGCTTCTAGTCTCCTAAACTGTGGGGAACCCTTGTGGCATAATTCCATTCATTCTTTACCAGATAGGCAGAAGATCTTCAATCATTAAGATTTACAGCTTTAGAAAAATCAATAGGTCACTAGTGTCATAGTCATCTCAATAGCAGAGAGTTTGAATTGTTTTCTTTCTTTTTTGGTATATTGTGAGAATATCAATTTGTGAAAGCCATTCACTTTTCATATTTCTTCACCGGAACAACTATGACACTTCTCTTAGTTTTTGTTTTTTTTTTAACCTGTCAAATAACAGAAAACAGTTTAATGCAATTTAAGAAGAACACTAACCTGTGTTTTGAAAATAATTAAGCATTCAGCTGAGAGTAAAGGATGGGTGGTCTCCTTATGAAAGATCACAGCCACTGAAAACACTACAAAGTACAGTTCTACTCTGAAACACATGGGGTTTCATGAGTCAGAATTGACTCTATATAATGTGTTTCAGAGTATTCTCTAAATACTCTCAAATCAGGTATTTTATTTTGTGCATTGCTTTTCAATTATAGTTTGTCTAAACTTATTGTTATCTTATATTCCCCTTCTACAGAGTGGATATCAATAAATTAAGAATAATAGGGCTTTCAAAATCGAGAAAGGAGTGCATTAGGAATGTGTCCTGTCTCCATACCTTTTAATCTCTATGTAGAACAGATCATTGGGAGGCTGGATTTTATGAAGAGAAACATGGCATCAGGATTGGAGGAAGACTTATCAACAATCTGTGTCATACAGATCACACAACCTTACTTGCCTAAACTGAGGAGGACCTGAAACAATTGCTGCAGAGGCTCAAGGACTGTAATCTTCAATATGGATTGAAGTCCAACATCAAGAAATGAAGATTCTCACCACTTGGCCAATTGGCAGAACCCTGAGAGATGGTGAAGAGTTTGAGGATGCTAGCAATTTCAGCTTGCTTGCTCGGCTCCACAACTAACAATCTGGGCATGAGTAGTCAGGAAATCAAAAGAAGAATTGCTTTGGGGAAGTCTGCTTTCAAGGACTTCTCCAAAGTGCTAAAGAGTAATGATGCCATTCTAGGGAATAAGGTGCATCTGATTCAGGCCATAGTCTTTGCAATTAGATCCTATGCATCAGAGAGCTAGACAATGAATGCCTACGGATGACAAAAGAATCAATGCCTTTGAGGTATGGTGCCGGAGAAGAGTATTGAACATATCATGGGTCACCAATAGAACCAGAAAGTCTCTGTTGCAGAGGGGAAAACAAGCTGCCCCTTGGAGGCAAGGATTTTAAAGCTCTGTCTCACATACTTTGGGCACTTTGCCAAGAGGGATCAGTACTTGGAGAAAGACATCATGCTCAGAAGGGTGGAGGGATAGCTGAGGAGAAGAAGATGATGGATGAGACAGATTGACATAGTAACTGGAGTAATGGGGATAGTTGTGTCAGAGTCACAAGACTGGCTCAGGATAGGGCAGGGTTCAGAGTTATTGGTACATAGGACCACTATGGGTCAAAGGTGACTCGATGGCACATAACAACAACAACAACAATTTGAACACTATTTTTGATGCTTGCTTGTTCCATGAGTTCTACTAGAACCCTTCATAACATAGAAATTGTATTTCCTTGTCCTAAAGCAGAAATGATGCCTTTCCCACTTTCACGTTTTGTTGTGAGGATCTAATATAATAATACAAAAATTTCTATTAAAAATCTAAAGTCTACTGTCTGCTACCACTGCAGGTACTGACTACAGTTCCCAGAAGTCTTGGGGAAATGCCATCTTTGTAAACTTGGACTTTGCTGGGAGATCTGCAAGGACACCAGAGGCAGTTCCAGGCCAGGGCTTGTGACCCAGACACCCCACACCTATTTAGGAAGACAATCATATTTGCTACATCTATAAGATTTATCAACCTCCCCTGAAATATTCATGTACCATTGAGGATTAAGTTACGTGGGGAATCAAACTGGTTTCTGGCCTGAGTATGTGGGGCCCACTAACTCATACAACAGGGAGATCCTGAGCATTTCCAAAGATTGGGGAAGCTATTCCAGAAAGGGAACAACAGACTTCCTCCTTCATTATTTAGGTTCTCCTGAGGCCCTTCCCACGTGTATCAGTGTGCGCTTCCTCCCTCCCCACTCACGTGAGCGTTGGAGTGTGCACGCACCCTCTATGCATTTACTCTTATTTCTGCCCAATCTTCTTCTGGAGCAGTGATGTCAAATCAAAAACCAGCTACCACCTCAGACACGAAGAACTCTGCCACACCAATGGCCTGTAGAAAGCAGAGTGCTTCACTTGTCCCACCAGCCCAAAGCAAGATATCAACCCCCATAGAAGACACAGTAGCAACGGATTTCCTGGAGCCAGAAAGCCTGATGGATCCTTCTGATAGTGATTTTAAAAGAACAGTGATTGAGTATTTTCAATGGATAAAAAAGAAACTGGATGAAATACAGAATAGTGCTAGCAAAGATAAGGAGGAGCTTAAAAAACAATCCAAAACAACACAGAGAAAACAAATGAAGCATTAGAGGCATTGGAAAAACAAGAAACTGTGATCCAGAATTTGAAATCTAAGGTTTCTGATGCCATCAACATGATGGAGGGACATACGAATAGAGGAGAAGAGATGGATAACAGAATCAGTGAAATGGAAAATAGAATTGTCACCACAGGTCTGACCGAGAATAAAGCAGAATCCAAAAAGAAGGAAACAAAAGAAAGCTTGAGAATAATGTGGGATACCATTAAAAGAAATAACATCCCCATCATAGGAATCCCAGAACGGGAAGAAGCAAGTAAAGGCAC
>NW_006399971.1:3498787-3505060 GCF_000299155.1 Elephantulus edwardii
ATTGCATACCAATGAGGGAGTTTTTCTTTTGCATTTGAAGGAGAGGAGCAAATGGGGGGTGGGGTGGGGGGCGGGGAGAGGGGTGCATCAGTGAATGAATGGAATTCCAAAATCTCTGTAGATGTTCATTGAAATGAAAAATGAAGAAATTTAAAAAAATCTAAAGTCTAAGGTATAGCATTTGTATTCAGATAAAATGTTCAAAGAGTTAGAAAAGCTAGAGGGAAGAACACTTGGAACTGCACAAACAGAAAAACTGAAAAATAAAGTTGCAATTAGAAATTAAAGAGATTTGAGTTACAATACTGAAGGATTCAAAGAACAAATCTTGAATGATGCAGAAGGCATCAAAAGAACATAAAAGAAATACACAAAATTACTTTGCCAAAAGAATTGGCTGACACCGAATCTTTTCATGAAGCAGCACATGACCAGGAACCAATCATGTAGTGAAGGTACTTGAATCAAGTTAGGAAAGTAGAAGTTCAAGCTGCATTGGCAAAAAATAAGGTCTCAGGAACTGGAGCATCTGAAAGTTGGATAATGAATAAAGATGACAGAAGAATTGGTGCCTGTTAGCCATTGTGTTGGAGAACAGTGATGAAGATCTCATGGACTGCTAAAAGAGCAAGTATGTCTTCGGAGAAATGTTCAAACAGGGTCTCCTTAAAGACGAGAAAGTGGGCAATGTGTAATTTATACTTTAGGACAAGGAAATACAAGATCTAGGCAATTAAGGGTTCTCATAGAACTCATGGAATAAGCAGGCACCAAAAATCGGGTTCAACATACTTTGAGCATGTTTGTTATGAAGGGCCAGCCCTTGGGAAAGGACATCATGCTTGGAAATGTGGAGGGTCAATGAAAGAAAGGAAGACTCTCAATGAGATGCATTGACACAGTGACTCTAACAATGGGCTTAAGTATATCGGAAATGATGAGGAATGCACAGGTGAGGACAAGGTTCAGATACATTATTTTTGAGGTCACTAAAAGTCATAGATGAACCTACAACCAGGAAAGAATAAAATAGATGAATGGGATCTTCTTGGACTCAAATCCTTATGCACATCAAAAAACTTCTCCAACAGGGTAAAAAGGAAACCCACAGACTGGGGAAAAATAGTTAGCAATCACATATCTGATAAAGAACTTACATATAAAATTTATAAAATACAAAGAAAAGGTAAGCAATCCAATCACAAAACAGCCACAGGCAATGAATGAACACTTCACCAAAGACAACATTCAGATGACAAACAAACATATGAAGAAATGTTAAAAATCCATACCTATCAGAGAGATGCAAATCAAAACAACTCTGATATATCATTTCACCCAGCAGACAAGAAATGTTGGCGAGGTTGTGGAGAGATTGGAACTCTTATTCATCGCTGGTGGGAATGTAAACTGGTACAGCCACTATGAAAAGCAGTTTGTTTCTTTCTCAAAATGTTGAAAATAGAAATACCATTTGACCCAGCGATTCCATTAATGGGAATATATCCTAAAAAACCAGAGCTGTGACTCAGAAAGATGAATGCATACCCATGATTTGTTGCTGTGTTGTCACAATAGCAAAGAGATCGAAGCAACCCAAGTGACCATCAACAAATGAATGAATAGAAAAACTATGGTGCATTCACACAATGGAATATTACACAGCACTGAAAAACAATGAACACATAACTCATTACACAACATTATGGAGCTTAGAGGATGTTATGATGAGTGAAATATTTCATTTCCCAAAGTCACAAATACTGTATAACACTGCTGTTATAAATTAGGACAGACGTGAGGGGCAAGAACAGGAAAAGAGTGGATAGATGAACACTGCATTAAAGCAGATAAGAGAAAGAACTGTTCAAAAGGAATATATGATTAAGCATTATATATGACAACAGTCTGGAAAAAGGGGTACATTGCAAAGTAGGTTGGAGGAGGTAGGGAAGAAAATGTTAAAAAATGGAAAAAAAATGGAATATTTTAAAAAGAGTCATAGATGATTATTGTTGTTAGGTGCCATCAAATCCAATATAACTCATAATGTCCCTAGGAACAACCAACCTATCTTCAGGCCGAACAGCTCTGTCCTATCTTGTGCCACCCTCACCATCTCTGACACACTAGAGCCCATTGCTAAAGCCACTGTGTCAATCCATTTTCCTTTTCTTCACTGATCCTCCATTTTTCCAAGCTTGATGTTCCTTTCCAAGGAACAGCCTCATCTAGCTACATGTCCAAAATATGAAAGGTAAAACTTCACCATCTTTGCCTCTAAGGAGTGCTCTTTCCAAGACACAGCTGTTTGTTCTTTTGTTGTTTTGTTTTTCTGTTTGTTTTTTTTTGACAGTCCATAAATCATTCAGTACTCTTCTCCAACACCATAACTCAAAGACATCAACTATTCTTCTGTCATCTTTACCTGATGGCACCTAAAACCCACAGCAGGGATTGATGGAATGTCTATTGACATGGTTCAGCAAACAGATGCAACACTCAATGTGTTCAGTAATCAATGCCAAGAAATTTGGAAGATAGCTACCTGGCCAACAGACTGGAAGAGATTCATATTTGTTTCCATTCCAAAAAAAGATGGTCCATTAGGGTCTGGATATTAACAAATAATACAATTAAAATAATATACAGATAATATCTTACTGAAGATTATTTTTTAAAAATTGAAGGAAGACTACATCCACAGGGAACTGCGAGAAATTTAAGTGCATTTCAAAAGAGGCCTGTGAATGATCATTGCTGATGTCAGATAAATCATAGCTAAAGGCAGAGTATAAAATGTTTGTATTTTAAGGACAGTGCAACAGCAGTGGAATTCTCAGACTTCATTGTGCTCATGCAAAATATGTTAGGATGTGAAACAATTGTCAAAACAAACAAGAGAACACTGCATTGTTTAAAGTCAGAAAAGTTGTGCTTCAGGGTTATTTCATGTCTCCATATCTATTCAATCTGTATGTTGAACAAGTCATTGGGCTGTATGAAGAAGAATGTGGCATCAGAATTAGAGTAAGACTCATCAACAGATTGTCTTAGGTAGGTTGCTTGCATAAAGTGAGGAAAGCTTGAAGCATTTGCTGTAGAAGATCAAAGACTAGTCTTCAGTATGGATTACATCTGAACATCAAGAAAACAAAAAAGGCACTGGTAAGGCACTAGACCAATAGGCAACATGATAGTCAATGAAGAAAAGATTGAAGTTGTCAGCAATTGCATTTTACTTGGATTCACAATCAACACCCATGGTAACGCCAGTCAAGAAATAAAAAGATATATTGCACTGGGAAAATAAGTTCTCAAGGATCTTTCTGAAGTACTAAAGTTTAAAGACTAAGGTGTGTCTGGTCCAAGCTATGGCATTTTCCATTGCTTCCTTCCTATACCTTTGAAAGTTGGTCATTGAATAAGGATGGCAGAAGGAAAATAGATGCCTTTAAATTGTCTTATTAGACTTATTAGACTATCTCATGGATTGCAAAAAGAACAAACAAGTCTGTCTTGGAGAAGATGCAACCTAGGTGCTCCTTTGAGGCAAGGATGGCAAACTTCATCTCACAAACTTTGGGCATGTTGTCAGGAGGGGATTGTCCTTGGAAAAAAGTATCATACTGGGAAGACAGAGGATCAGAGAGTTAGAGGAAGACCCTCCAAAGATTGATTAGCACAGTGATTGTAACAGTATATCAGAGACCATGTAAATGGCACAGGACAGGGTACGGTTCAGATCTGTGAGTTGTAGTCGACTGTATAGCACCAAACAACAATATCCTTGTTATTACTCTATCCCAATCATAAAGTCTTGGAAAGATGCAATTATTTATTGTTTTTATAACTAAGAATAGGTTAATAAATTATGCTTTAAAGAATGATTCAAGTGTCCTATTCAGTGCTTCCAAAATTGTATGTTCTTCGTGCTGCAATCTTTTAATTATGGTTCAGGTTTATAGAACTAAACAAATGCCAAATAAACAGTTTTATCTGTAAAATCCAACAATATTAATGGATAATATGGATTTAATATCTTCCTTTCTACTGGCTCTTTCTTAACAGACTAGACACATGAAAAAGGCCTTTCAAATGAAAAATAACCTCCTTTCAGATGATATACAATGCCAGATATTACGCTGTCTTTCTTCCTTTTCATGGAAAGTTTATGATTTGTTTTTGCTCAATGTTTGAACCTTCTCTCTCTTCTCCACTCTCTTTCCAAACCACTTCTATAACGATTTTTGTCCTTACAACTCTATAGAAAGTGACATTTTTCAGACTTCATCTTTGTCACAGCATTTTGTCTGTAGACTGTTGAACTATTTCTACACAAACTTCTTCCATTCTTCCTTGAGTTTCTTTTAACTTCTCTGTCCATTCCTTAGATTCTTTTGTGTGCCTCCTTTTCTCTGTTATTACATATTGGAGATTTTCGTCAGGGTTCCTACCCAGACCTGTGACCATACGATACTCTTATAAAATGCTATCTATCCACAGGCTTGAACGCAGGTCACTGTGCTAATCATATTCCAGCATATGTCTGCATTCACAATCTTTCCTCTGACCTTCAAACTTCAACAACACTCCTTCTTGCTTATCATTTGCACTTGGAGGAGGTCCCTGACTGACTGACTGATTTCTGTGGAGTTGATAACCACTCGTAGCTGATCATTTAGAAGATTTCCCACAGAACTGCTGGTGAATTTAAACCACCAGAGAAGTGCCACATTTGGATTAACAGCACACCTGCCTACAGATTAAGCCATTCTGTTTTTGGTTGTTTTTTGTTGTTGTTGTGAGGCATCGTATTGTTGATATGTCAAAAGTATGCTGTCCTGGGTACCTCAAACTTAAGCCTGTCTAATTGTTTTTGTTTTTTTTTTTAGCCTGTCTAATTCTTAGCTCATCATCTTCTTCCTACCTAAATGTCTTCTCTGGAGTTCCATCACCATGCTACATTGTTCACCAACCCAGAAAATTAATCATTAGCCTGTGTACTCCCACTTTGGATTCAGTTAAGAGCTTGGATGTTAACATCTTCTAAGGACATGGTTCTTAACTGGGACAATTTTCTTTTCAGACGTTTTTCTGCAATGTATGAAAAACATTAGGATTGATAGAGCTAAAGCGACATAAGTGATTACTGATATCTAGTGGGTAGCACACATGGATTCCGCTAATCCTCCTTCAGTGAACTGGATATTTCACATTTCCATTTACACACACACACACACACACACACACACACCCCTTTATATCTGTTTACAAATAATTGTTTCTGTATCTGAAACCTATATTTGGACCAGGATGCAATTCTCACACTGCATGGTTCAAAATCAGGAAAGGACAGCTTCAGGATTGCATCCTGTCTCCATATGCAGATAATCTATATGCAGAACAGATCATTCAGAAAGCAGGGCTTTATGAGGAGAAATGTAGCATCAGGAGTGGATGAAGACTCATCAAGAGCCTATACTATGCAGATAACACAATCTTACTTACTGAAGTGCTTGTTGCAGAAGGTCAAGGACTGTAGACTTCAATATGAATTGAAGCTCAGCATTAAGAAGACAAGATTTTCGCCATTGGGCCAATTGGTAGCTTCATGATAGATGGAGAAGAGATTGATGTTGTTAATAATTAGAGCTTGCTCAGCTCTAATTACTCTTAACACCAGAAGCAAATTACTCTTAACAGTAACTCTGACTCTAACAGAAGCATAATTACTCTTAACACCAGAAGCAAAAAAAAATAAAAAATCAAAAGATTAATTGTACTGAAAAAAAATCTGCTGTCAGGGACTTCCCCAGGGTACTGAGAAGCAACAATGTCAATTGAGAAACTAAGGCGCACCTAATCCTAATCAGGCCATGGGCTTTGCATTACTTGGTATGCATCAGAGAGCTGGACAATAACTGAAGATGACAGAAGAATTGGTTCCTCTGAATTGTGGTGCTGGAGAAGAGTCTTTAACATACCATTGACTGCCAAGAAAACAAATAGGTCTGTCTGTCTTGGAGAGGGAAATAAAGTTTCTTCTTGGAGACTAGTATTTTGAAGTCTGTCTCACATATTTTGATCTTTTGCATTCTTCATGGACAATTTTCTTGATATCCTCCCAGAGCTCATTTGGCCTACACTCATTGGTGCTCAAGGCCTCAAACCTGTTCCTGAGATGGTTTGAAATTCGAGTGGGATAGACTTGATCAAACCTTTGTTCCTGTGGACTTGATTTAATTTTCCTCAACTTCAGCTTGAACTTGC
>NW_006399971.1:3506939-3516439 GCF_000299155.1 Elephantulus edwardii
CTATCAGTCGCTAATGACTTGATGGCATATAACAACAACGCAACTCACATATTTTGGGCACATAGCCAGGAGAGATCAATTTTTGGAGAAGGACATCATGCTTGGAATGGTAGAGGGACAGTACAGGAGAAGACCCCTAATGAGATGAATTGATACAGTAATTGGGGCAATAGGGGTTGGTGTGTTGGAATTCATAAGACCCTGCTCAAGACAGGGCAGGGTTCAGAGCTGATATACAAGGGTTGTTATGGGTCGCAGCTGACTTACTCAATAACATATAACAACAACAACATAAGTTACTAAACACAAGGCTTTTTCCCCCTCATAGTCAATTGTCAATAAGACAGACTGATTTCAATATCCAAAGCACTTTATTGCAAATCTGGGAGATTAGTGAGAATCATCTCAAAAACTGCTTCCAAATCTAGAGGTGGTCATTGTCTTTTGTACTTGGGTCAGATGTTATGGTTACTAGTATATAGCTTGTGATATAGTTTACTTACATACCATTGAAGACTATGAGAACAAACAGGTTTGTCTTGGAGAAGGTGAAACCAGTCTGCTTCTTGGAGGCAAAGATTCTGAAGGTCTGTCTAACATAATTTGAGCATGTTGCAAGGAGGGACCAGTCCTTGGAGAGGGACATCGTGTTTAGAAGGGTGAAGAGACAATGCAAAAGAGGAAGACCTTGGATTATATTGATTCACTCAGTGTCTGGGGTACTGGGGTAATGCCAGAGACAGTAAGCTTGGCTCAGAGAAGAGCAGCATGCAGAACTGTTGCACAGGTGTCACCATGAGTTGTAAGCAACTCAATGGCATGTAACAATAACAAACAATATGATGGAGAAAAACATCTTCAAAGAGATAAATGATAATTTAATTACATATTTACATATAACTGAGTGAAATGTTTTCAAAGAGGTAAATGCTAATCCAGAAAAGAATTACATATAACTGAGAAGAACAATTTCAAAGAGGTAAATACTAATTTAAGAAAGATGCATTTCCTTTCTTTATAAACAGTTAAAAGTACTTTCCATGACTAAAAAAATAAAAAATAGAATTCTAGGGCAAAGCAACCAGTCTTTCAGGCTAAAGGTAATTGATGTCAGTTTTACAACTATATCAAATGTTTGAAAAATTCTGAATTTTTTAATACCACTGTATCATCTCTCACAATACTAGAACTTTTAGAGAGAACAATTTTGTTTATCTGCTCAAGACTGTAGCTTTAATAACTAGAACAATGCCTGAGACATAAAAATCCTAAAATAATAAAGTCCCTGATGCCTGTAGAATCCATCTGTGTCAGTTCTTTAACCATTCTTGGAAACACATGAAATCTTGCAGCTGTATTAGTTTTATTTGGAAAATAGAGTGAAAAGTTAGTTGAGTGCTTTAAGCTTAAAAAACAGAGCATATGATTTACAGAAATTGCCATCTGCCTCCATTTTAACCCTTAGCAAAGGTCCAGTTGACATCCTAAAACACCCTTCTTTTCTCTGAACTACAAAACCACCAAAGTTCATAATATTGCAATCAATCTCAACACTAACACACATCAACCCTCCACCCCAATTTGGAAGGTTTTTAAGATCTAATCTAAACTACATACATTTGACTAAGTCTCTGGTCTAGTGGCCTAGTGGCAAGAAGCTGTGCTGTAATCCTAAAGGCACAAGGTTTGAATCCACCCGCTGCTCCTAGGGAGAAGGACGGACAATCTCCTCCCTCGTGATTAACTGTCTCTGAAAAACCCGCCAGAGGGTCAGCTATGGGTCAGTTCAGACTTGAAGGGACACAACAACAGTTAAGCTACTTTTCTTTGAACAATAAAGGCTCTTAACATCAGATCCATTTCCATTAGCAAAGAAACCACTTTGGCTCACACCTTTTGGACACATTCTGCTGGATTAATGAAAATATTCTCTTCAGATTATCACAGACTTGTGTTAATAAAAACATCAAAAGTTTTTCCTTTTGTTTGAACTGCTGGTTGCCATATCTACTAGAATGTGTTTTAATAAAAACTTCCTGACTAGGTGACATCTTCTTTCAAAGAAGACTTCATAAACAATTACGTGAGTGAGTAATTTTTAAAATTCACAGAAAAGGCAAAACTGTAACTGAATTTTTTCTAATACTTATTAGTGAGTTTAACAATATTTGGACTTGGGTATAAATTGCATGGATAGAAAGCACACCTCTTTCGTTTTCTCTTTACGCAATATGCAGAATAAAAGCTTCTTTACTTTTGTAACATGGTATTTTCTCCTGGGATACCTCTTCCTTGTGATCTGGTACCTTGTGTTTGAGATTTAGTGTATCAGAAGAGACTTTTCAACATTCATGCAAATTCTAGGTTAATATTATTTTCCTTTCCCTGTTTCAGTATATTGACCATCTTCTGCATAACCAAGGTCTGCCATCCTGTGAGACAGCTTCCTTGGGGAATACGTCTTGCCTCTTAACTCCCAGCCATCGGCCAGAATCCTGGAGAGACTAGAATCATCTCCCAGAACCACAGCACCTATGTTCCCATACAACCCCTCAGAAGACTGATTCCAGTGACTGAATCAGCAGAATTTAACGTATTCCCCCTGAGTTGACCACATTGTGATCATTCAGAAACAAGTTGTAGCAGTTATGGTTTCAATACCTCATGGAACTTTCTTTCCCTCACTCTTCCTATGATTTTAAATGCTGTGTTATTCTTTGTGCTCACATGTAGTAAATGTAAAAGTACTCTTCTTTTTTTGCTTTTTTACACTTTTAATGGTCATCTAAGATTTACAGCACCAACTGATATTCCATTTAACTAGTGTAAATCTTTTGGTTTTTTGTGCTGATCCCAGCCCCTGCATTGCAACAGCACTCTTCACTCTTCAGCACTTCCTCACTGAGCTTCACCATCCTTCCAGCCTCTGGCCTCCTGCCTCCTGAGCTTGTTGTTGTTGTTATGTGTCCTCCAGTGAATGCTGTATCTCTGGGCAAATGTTGAGTTGTGTGGTAGATTGTTTCTTAGTAGTGAATGCCTGAGTGGTGCTCTTGTTCACTATAAATCTGTCTTTTTGTTTGACTGAAAGTTGTACCTCAGGGTTGAGTTTAATTTCAGGCTTAGTTAATAAGGCTTACAGTTTCAGGAACACCACCACTTTCTATAAGAGCCACAAGTCTGCCTACTTTTGTGATTTTTTTTTTAAGTTAGAAAGATTTTTCTTAAAGCTTTCCTGCAAAGTAAAACAAACGCCTTGGAAGCCCTTCCAGTAGCAGTTTTAAGTCATTACTCAAATGGACATAGTCGTGGGCCTTTTGTTTTGTTTTCCTTGATATATCTTTTTTTTTTACATTAGCCTAATTCTTATAACTTCATGAGGTTACATAAGTCAAGCTCTGCCCTGGTCAAATTAGGAATTGGGAAGCATTTAATCACAATAGGCAAAGTTCCTTTATATGCAACACAGTATGAGAGAGGGAGAAGGGAATTCTCACTAGGGGAGCAAACAGAAGAAACATAAATCTCCAATAACTGATAATCCTCAAAAATCTAAAGGAAACTCTAAAAACATAGAATCTTTGCTGAACTTAATTTTCCTCAGTTGAAAACAATAGACTCAAATGGTTCATAATCTTTTACTTTCCTCACATTTATTATTCTATTAAAATAAGAAATGAGGTTAGGAGTGATATAATTACTTATTAATGACATCATGTTTTTATTTCAACCATTCATATGTTCACAAATAATCTCTTTACAACTTTACACTTAAATACAAGTGCAGTGCCAATCACTGTGCATTGGTCAGATGCCATTTTGTTTATTTTGCAATACCTTGACAGCCTAGGCTTAGATGAAACCTTTCAAAATGCATAGATTACAGAAAACAACAAACCCATGATATATCTGTAAAACTTTAACATGAGAAATAGATGTTTTTATCATGATTTTGAGAGGGAAGTCAGAGTGTTTAAAGACAAGCATGATCGTTTGATCCATGTTTACAGATCTGTCATGCAGGAAAGATGTCAAACTTGCTTTCTGCTCCTTCAAAGACCATAATTGTAATTAATTAGTGGAACACAAAAGTGGGCAGCAATGGCTCAATCTAATGAGCACTTTAAAAAGTAAAAAACAAGTCTAAAAATGGACTGTCTGGAAAAGTTGTGATTTTCTCATATCTTAAAGGCTTCCTGCGTATTCAGAGGCTGAACGTGATTCTTCAGGATTCCATAGAAAGTTTATATGCAAAACCAAGAGCCAAAAGCCAACAGCATTCTCAATAGAGAGAGACTAAGGACATCCTCCTTGTCAACAAGACAGGCAAGGCTTCCCACTACCATCACTACTGTTCAATATTTTATTGGAAATACTTGCTAGAAAATTAAGACAAAATAAAGAAATGAGACATTCAAACTGTCAAGGGAGGGCAGTAAAGGGGTGAGGATAGGCAGGGGTGAAATCACAGGGTTGCACAGTTTGGTGGGTGGAGGGAGAGGGGGAAGCAAAAAGGAAAGTTACTGTAATAATTGGCAAAGAGGGTTAAATAGTTTTGCAGATCTTACTCAGCCATGATCATCTGTGGTTTTGTAATCTTAAATTTTTAAAGATTAAAATTTAGCCTGAACACCACTGTTATAAAATAGGACCGACATAGGGATTTGGGAGTAAAATGAGAAAGAAGTGGATAGATAATGAAAAAAGCATTGTAACAGATGAGGCAAAAGGCTGTCCTAAAGGAATGTATGATTAGGCATCATAGGTACCACAACAATCTGGAACAAGAGGTGCATCGCAAATGTATGCGTGTGTGTGTGTGTGTGTGTGTGTGTGTGTGCATCAGTGGTAATGTGCATGCTATTTATAAATAATAAACACAAGCATCCTTGCATTCATTCTCCATCACAAAGTTTCTCCTTCTACAAACTGAAGAATTCACTCATCTTGACTCTGTTCTTCTCATGCACAATAAATATCCTATACCGTTCCATGAATCTTAAGGCTGATCTCAATATTATAAAAAATCTTTACTATAATAATAGTAATTCACAAATTTTCTATTATAAAGCCAGGAAACATGCATCAAATCCAGTCAGCTTAAATGGCACCTGAATACTGAATCAACACATTGTATTAACCCTAACTCTTCACACAGATCACCATCTCCAAATAGGGCGAATTCTCTTCCTCAAAGAAGTGGTCCATGATTTATGCTTTCTTCAGGCTCTATATTAGACAAATTAATTTGTGTAGTATATCATCAGTCTGAGAATTTGTGTTTTGGAAGGAATCTTCAAAGTTATTTTAAGCCAATTCTTGCATTTTAAACAAAGAAACTAAAAGTCTCATAATGATTTAACATTTTCCAGTGTTAGGGCAATTGGAGAGTGAGAGGTGCAAAGGGGAATACTTTCTGGCCTGCTGTATAGTGGGTGAGTGGTTGACAGAGAAATAAAGACTATCAGTGATAAAATAAATCTTGCATGAATTTAACCTCTGTGGGTCCTCAAGAGGTATTTATACAGTGAAACTCAATGTTAATTGCTTAATGGAATATAGAATTCCATTAAGAACTGTAAAGAAAAAGAAACCCAGCTAATCTATGTTGTTGTTTGTTGTTATGTGTTGTCAAGTCGCCTGCAACTCATAGTGACCCTATGTACAACAGCTCTGAAGCCTGCCTTATCCTGAGCCAGTCTCACTGACTCCTGCTAGTCTATACTTACCTCAGAATTGCAGGAAATAAAAGTACCTCACTTACCTCTTTCAACATTACTGGCTGCAAGTGAAATTTGAGACTGGTTGAACGTATAGACTTCCAAGGAAGACATGTTCTGTGATCCTAAGCTCATGTGCAGTTTGGAGAGCTCTGATCAGAATTTCTTCCCTGAACTATCATGATTGAATATGGTTTTCTCCTTCAGTAGAGAAGAGTGATGAAACCCATAATCCATGAAGCAGATAGCTCCTTCCCAGAGTTCACTTATCTTAACGAGTTCTGACAGGGATGGAACTAGTATATTTTCTAAGTACCTCCTGACCAAGGACTGGGCACAGGTTTTGCCTCAGGGGTAATACCAGTACTTCCTTCAGAACAGTGTAGGGAAAATTGTTCTCCAAGAGACCTTTGAGACTTCTGGGCCCCACTGTGACAATTAGAATCAACTGACTGGCACCAACATCTGCCTTGTCATCCTTAATTCTCTCTACTCCCTTACACAAATCACCTTCCCAAACCAAACTCTGGTTCACTGTCATCAGACTACACCTTTCTTCTTTGTCCATGTTGCTCCAGACCAGGATTCATTTTACACTCATTTGATTAATCCAAATCCTATCAGTCCTTGAACAAGTAGACCCACCCCATGTCTCAGAAAATGACTGAACACTAATGCATTTTGTTGTAGTTTGATTTCTTTTTTTAAAAATTATTATTAAATTTTATTAGTTTTAATGAACATTTATAGAGATTTTAGGTTCTCATTCATTCATTGTTGCACTGTTTTCTCTACCCTCCTCCCCAGTTTGTACTTCTTCCCCCCCGAATGTCTGTTTTAATTGTCCAATTGCCACAGTGCTTGTCAAAGCCAGTTCTGATTAATCTCCTTTGTCAGTGTGTCCTTTGCCATTCCTTATCACTCCTCCCTGAGAGAGACTTCACCCTGATTCATAAGGAAAAGGGGATGGCGTATTCTCTTAGCTACTTCCTGCTGAAAAGGGATGCTGTGGGTTTCAGGGTAAAGATCTTCTCTCACTACTCTAAAGGGCCCCTTTGGCAGTAGGAAACACATAGACTATTATGGAGACTGATTTTGGAATTTAGATGCACTGTTATCAATTGTGCTTAGCCATACATGTTCATATCCTTGAAGATGTATCATGGAAGTGTTGCAGCCTAGAAGACACACATTTAACTAACAAGTTAAAAGTACATGAGTAAAAAATTAAAAAGCAATAATATTCCAAGTAGAGGTTCTAATAGTGGCAGAAATCAAGTTACAGAGGGAAGGTGGTTCTTACAATAAAAGGCCTATAGACTAGCACTTTGTCTATTATAGTGTACAGGTTAGGAACCACAAGATGTAGAGGCTCAGCTATGTCATTTATGGTTCTTAAGTCCTGGAGCAAATTCCATCTACCACTGGGCTGTTTTAGAACTCAGAAGTTCACATGCAAGGTAGAGGTGAAGTAAGGAACTGCTTATGAGGTTTTCTGTCCATTCCAGCAACTAAGAAGTAGTGAGAAGTGTTGGGACCTCAGAAGGCCTTTAGGACCAATTAGTAGGCTCTGTGTTCAGGAGAAAATGAATATACTTACCAGTAATGTTAATGCTCATCCACAGCTCTTCTGGGAGGATCTAAATCGTTGAAGCGTCCTCCTTTGTTTCCAGCTGGGAGCTGGGGCCTGTCAGTCTTGTCTGCCACGAGGACCTGATGTGGGCCACCTTGGCCAAGTGTCCTTCAGAGCCACACTTAAAGCAAGTAAGTGGGAACTTCCTCTCTACTCCCTTGCCTATCTGTGGCTCTCGTCTGTGATACTGTCTACTGAAGTGGCCCAGATTTCCACAGTGGAAGCAATTCTGACCTCCTTTATTACCTTTGGGTGGCTGTAGTTTGATTTCAATACGTAATGTTTAGCTTCTTCTCCTGAGCATAACATTTGAAAGCTTGTGTGTGTGTATGTGTGTGTGTGTGTGTGTGTTATCCCACTTAATTTTTTTAAGCAATAGTTCAAATATTGAGTGAAGAAAAACTGAAAGAATGAGATGAAATGATCAGTTGTGAACAGACCTGATGCATTTACGGCTATTTTGAACTTTTGTAAGTAGTTTTTCCATTGGAGAAGGAAACCAGGATTGTCGTGACATTTGTGGCTGGCTTATGGCAAGAACGATGTGAACTTGTTTGTCATACTTTTGCAAGTGACTCTCTTCTACAGCCACCCACCAGAGGTCTGATGATGCTCCTCAGTGCCCTTCTCTTGCTATGCCTGATGTTGTGTTCCTGCTCTTATGCATCTGGCACTAAGTGCGTGCCACAACACATTAGGTACGCCCTCTACCTCCTTATTTTGGCAGACTATGCCATCCTTGCAGTTAGTCCCTAGATTGACCAAAGCACCATCTCTGAGATCTCTCTCTCTAGTCACCTCTTGGACTGGAAAAAAATATCCCTGAGAGGTACTCCTGTGTATTTGGTGTTGGGTATATGCCATGCCCACCCTTCCCCTCTTGGGACCAATGAAATTTGTCATCTCTGAGCACCTCTTGGTTGATAGCAACTGACCACTGTAGGATGCCCTTGCAGATTTACTACCACACGCGTGCCACCCTCACACTTATAGGTGCATACATTCACCTGCTGGAGTCAGAAATGTATTCTAACTTTTTGTGCCCCCTCTATAATTTAGCTCCTGTACTGTTGAGACTGTCTTTGACAGGGTACCCTTATTACTCAGGCATGAGGTGCAAGCCACCTCTACATTTGGAAGGGATGCTTTATAACTCCTAACACCAGTGAAGTGTCATTTATGATTGAGTGTCTTGTTTACACTGAACTCCGGGCCTGGCAAAAACACCATCCTTGACAGGGTGGACTATTCGAGGCACCTCTGTGGTCAGCATAAACGCAATCCTAGTCAGGGTTCACCACCTCTGCATGTTCTGTAGGTCAATACAGGCTTTCTGCCTATCCTCACACCACATCTCTGGAGAACCACTGAACTAATGATGGAAGCTCTGTCCTTTACTGGGCACCTTGCCCTTGCTCACCACTCAGGTGAACAGAACTCCAACCCATCTGGGTGTCTCACACATAATCTTCTGCTAAACCAAAGAAAACACTCCAGGCCAAACATTTTTGTCTCTATATGCCTCAGCAGTCCCCTCCCGCCTTTAGCCAGATTTTTTCCCATGTTTTGCCTTCCTTCATCTCTCCTTCCTTCCTTTCTTAAGTTTTCATTTTTTAATCTGTTCTATGCGTTTAAAAAATTTCTTTTACTTTTTTTCTAAAATTTTTTCTACTCTTTTTTTCATTCCTTTCTTTGTCTTATTTCTCTCTTTCTTCCTGTTATTTTTTCCCTCCACCCTATTGGATGTCTACACAGTTTGTGATTTTCTATTTTGTTCTTTTACCCAGTGCAGGAAATTATATATATATATATTGTTGTGGTTATGTGCCATTGAGTCGTTTGCGACTCATAGCGACCCTATGTACAACAGTCTTAAGAGACACTTAAGAGACACTGGTCACAGCATAAAAAATTGTCAGCAGTTGAAGTGTTTGTAATCACAGAAGCCAAGAAAGCTTCAGATACAAGCTGTCAGATCATGGGTTGGACAATGGAAGATAATTTCTGAAGGGATTTTGTAGAAGTGAAGGGGTATACTGCTGGAGGGTGGAGTTGGGAAATAAGTGGGTCAAGGCACTGGGCAAAGGGCAGGGTCAACACTGTAACTAATGGTTAACTCCACAATGAGGGATTTATCTTTCACTGCTCCA
>NW_006399971.1:3516664-3525057 GCF_000299155.1 Elephantulus edwardii
TACATCAGAGAACACTGAAATACTACAAATAATTTTCACAGATTTAAATTATTAGAAAATAAAATAGAAAAATATCTTGAAATAAATAAAAATTCAATATGCTAACACTTTCAAAATACGGAAAAACAGTACAGGGAGGCAAATTCATAGCTACAACCTCATTATAATAAAAAATAATATGAAGATGAAAATTAGCACCTTAACGTAGCAACCAAAACAATTTGAAAAAGAACAGCAAACAAACCTGCTAGTCCACTGATAATAGGAAATAATAAAGGTGGAAACAGAAATAAATAGAAGAATGTAACAGAGAGAATAAGAATAATTAAAAAACCCAGTAATTGTTTCTTTGAAAGAATTAATAAAACTGGCAAGCCACCAGAAAATATAACAAAAGAAAAGGATGAAAACATGTAAATATTTTGAATAAAAGTCAAATGGGTAAAATCAAAAAAGGTCTAACTGAAATAAAAAGGATAAGGATAGAACACTCTGAAGAACTATGCTCTAAAAATTTGGAGACCTAGAGGAAATGGACTAAATTTCAGAAATACACTACCTAACTAACCAGATTTTGCCAAGAAATCTGGAGGACAGCCACCTGGCCAACTGACTGGAAGTGATTGATTTTTATTCCCATTGCAAAAAACAGTGACCCAACAGTGTGGTAATTATTGAACTGAAACCACACACAATAAAACCCTACTGAGGGTTATCCAGATATTACTGGAATAGCACATCAACAGAGACTTGCCAGATGTACAAGTTGGGTTTAGAAGAAGCTGTGGCACTAGGAACATCATAGCCAACTTTATAGATCTTGGCAGAAAGCAGAGAGCATGAGACTAATGGCTATCTGTGTTTCATCAACTACGCAAAGGCATTTGACTGTGTTGACCACAAGAAATTGTGGCTAGCCTTGATGAGAACGAGAATTCCAGAGCACTTACGTGTGCTCATATGAAGCCTATACTTGGACCAGGAAGCATTAGTTAACAAAGAGTGGGGAAACACTGCGTAGTACAGGATCAGGAAAGGTGCACATCAGGGATGCATCTTATTCCCATAGCTTTTCAATTTATGTGTGGAACAAACCATTCAGGAGGCTAGGCTTTATGAAGAGGAATGTGGCATAAAGATTGGAGGAAGACTCACCAACAACTTGTGTTAATGCACATCACACAGCCTTGTTTGCTGAAACTGAGGAAGACATGAGACATTTACTGTAGAAGGTTAAGGACGGTAGTCTTCAATATGGACTGAAGTTCAACATCAAGAAAACAAAGACTCTCACCACTGGGTCAATTGGAAGCTTCATGATGGGGAAGAATTTGAGATTGTTGATAAGCTCAGCTTGCTTGGTTCCACAATTAACTCTCTTGACACCAGCAGTCAGGAAATCAAAAGACAAATTGCACTGCTATTCAAGACCTCTCCAGAGTACTGAAGTACCATGATGTCAGTCTGGCAACTAAGATGCTTCTGACACAGCTCATGGTCTTCTCAACTACTTGCTATGTGTCAGAGAGCTTTGCAATGACTAAGAACAATAGAAGAATCAATACCTTTGAGTTCTATTGCTGGAGAAGAGTGCTGAACATTCCATAGACTGCCAGGAGAACAAACAGGTCTGTCCTGGAGAAGGAGAAGCCAAGGTATTCCCTGGAAGCAAGGATTCTGAAGCTCACATACTTGGGCATGTGGTCAGGGGGACCAGTCCTGCTTGGAAAGGAAGAGGGACCTCACAGGAGAGGGAGTCTCAGGATGAGATAAATTGATTCATTGACTGAAGAAATGAGATTAGGTCCATCTGAGACGATGAGATTGGCTCAGGATAGGGCAGGATTCAGAGCTATTGTACAAAGGGTCGCTATGAGCCACAGGTGACTCAATGGCACATAAAAACAATAACCACCTAGATAAACTAATACAAAATGAGAAGGAAAGTTTTAATAGACCCATCGCAAAAGAGATACAGGTAATTTCAGAGTCTTTCTGTGGGCAAAACCCAAGAGTTATCATGCTAGTTTGGGTTAAATCTCATATCTTGCTTTAATCCCTGATTGTCAACAGAGCCAGGTGGAATCTGGGAGGATGTTTGTTACCTGATTTGGGAGGGCAACAGTATTCCAGAATCTTCTCATATGTGAAGCCCAGGAGTTCTTGACACAGAAATGCTGGCATACTAACTATTAGTGAAATTAGACTGGCATGGAACATTTTCAATCAGACGGTATGATCAACTACACAGAAGATAAAAGTGTGAGGGAAAACGGTCATAAAAGGTCATTTCTAGACCCATTTAGAAATACAATATTGTGAGTGACAGGATAATATCCATATGCACACAAGGAAGTCCAGTGAATATCACTATCATTCAAATATAGGCACCAAAACCGAGAGCCAAAAAAGGAAGAAATAGACTATTTCTATCAACTTTTACAGTCATAAATCGATCAAACATGCCACCAAGATGCATTAATTACAATGAGTGACTGAATACAAAAGTTGGGAACAGGGAAGAAGGATTAGTAGTTTTAAAACACACACTTGGTGACAGAAATTAGGCTGGAGATAGAATGATAGAATCCTGGGCAATCATTGATTTATTAATTGCAAATATCTTTTATAAGAAACAAACACATGCTATGTGCATGGATTTCACCTGATTGGTATGCACGGTATACATCTGTGGAGAGTATCATTGGAGAAGTTCATTATCAGCTGTGAAAACTAGGTCAGGTACTGATAGGTAGACAGAACATCAACTAGTCATATGTAAGTTCAAACTAAAGCTAAAGAAGGTTAAATCAAATCCATAGGAATAAAAGTTTGACTTTGAGTCTATCCGACCTGAATTTTAAAAATAATATCAGAAACAGGTTTGAAACATTGAACACTAACAAATGGAGACCAGATGAACCGTGGAGAGAGATCAAGAATATCAACCATGAAGAATGCAAAAAAAGTCATTACAAAGAGAGAGGAGGAAGAAAAGACAAAGATGGATGTCAGAAGAGACCCTGAATATTGCATTAGGACACAGAGAAACCAAAGCAAAGGGGGAAAAGCCGGAAGTTAAGGAGTTGTACAGAAGATTTCAAAGGACAGCTTGGGAAGACAAAGCTAATAAGTATTATACTGAAATCTGCAAAGACCAGGAGTTGGAAAATTAGAAGGGTCAAACTCACTTCACATTTCTCAAGGGGAAGAAATGTAAGAACAATTCAAGCCTAAAGTGCAATATTTAAGGATACTATGTGTTGAAGATTATCCCAAAATGACAGGAACAGCACATCAACAGAGAACTGCCTGAAGTGGAGGCTGGGTTTAGAAGAGGTAGTGGTAGTAGAGACATAATGGCTGTTCTCAGATGAATCTTGGCTGAAATCAGAGAGTACCAGAGGAATGTCTATCTGTGTTTCATTGCCTATGCAAAGGCATTTGACTGTGTGGATCACAACAAACTGTCGCTGACTCTGAGAAGAATGGGAATCCCAGAACACTTGATTGTGCTTATGTGAAACCTAAACTTGGACCAGGAAGCAGTCGTCAGAACAGAGCAAGGAAACACTGCATGGTTCAAAATTGGGAAGTGTGTGTGTCAATGATGTATCTGTATCTTTTCAATCTATATGCGGAACAGATTATCCAGGAGGCTGGGCTCTATAAGGAGAAATGTGGCATCAAGATTGGAGGTAGACTCATCAAGAATCTGCATATGTAGATGACACAACCCTGCTTGCTGAAACTGAAGAGGACCTGAAGCTCTTGCTGCAGAAGACCAAAGACTGCGGCCTTCAGTATGGATTGAAGCTCAACATCAAGAAAACAAAGATTCTCATCACTGGGGTAACTGGCTGCATCACGATATCTGGTGAAGAGATTGAGATAGTTGACAGCTTCAGTTTGCATGGCTCTACAATCAACACTCTTGGTACCAGCAGCCAGGAAATTAAAAGATGAATTGCATTGGGAAAGTCTATTGTCAGAAACCTCTCCAAAGTACTGAAGAGCAACAATGTAAGTCTGGAGACTAAGGTATGCCTGATATAGGCCATGGTCTTTGCAATTACTTGCTGTGCATCAGAGAGCTGGACAATGACTAGGGATGATAGAAGGAGAGTTGATGCCTTTGAGCTGTGGTGCTGGAGAAGAGTACTGAATATACCATGGACTGCTAGAAGAATAAACAGGTATGTCCTGGAGAGGGTGAAACCAAGCTGCTCCTTGGAGGGAAGGCTTCTGAAGCTTCGTCTCATATATTTTGGACATGTTGCAAGGCGCAATCAGTCCTTAGAAAGGAACACCATGAAATCAACTGAACATGCAACCAAGACGCATTATATCATCCATGAAGAATGCAAAAGGTCATTACGAAGACAGAAGAAGAAAAAACCAAAATGCACTAGAACACCAAGAAACCACAGCAAAGGGAAGAAATCAAGAAGTTAAAGAGCTGAATAGATTTCAAGGGTTATCATGGGAGGACAAAGTAAAGTATTATAAGGAAATGTGTAAAGACCTGGAGTCCAAAAATAAAAGGGCCATACTCTTTTGGCATTTCTTAAGCTGAAGAAACTAAAGAACAAATTCAAGCTGTGAGTTGCAATACTTAAGGATGCTATAGGTAGAATATTGAATCATCCAGGAAGCATTGTAAGTAGATAGAAGGAGGATACAGAGTCACTGTACCAAAAAGAATTGGCTGACACAGAAGCATTTTGAGAAATAACATATGATTAAGAGGCAACAGTGAAGAAGGTAAAAGTGCAGGCTGCTCTGAAGGAATTGACAAAAAAAAAAAAAGAAAGAAAAAAAGCCCCAGGAATTGATGGAATACCATCTGAAATATTGAAACAAACAGATGCTGCCTGGACGTGCTCACCTGGTTTTGCCAAGAAATCTGGAAGACAACTACCTGGCCAACTGCCTGGAAGAGATGCATATTTATTCCCATTCCAAAAATGCTGACCTGACAGTGTGGAAGTTATTGAACATTATCCAGCCTTCCAAGTATGACAGCCTTTTCCTAGGAATAGGCTTTTCTAGCAAAATGTCTGTCCAAAGTATGAGAGATGAAGTTTTGTCCTTCTTGCCTCTAAGAAGCACTCCAGCTACACAAGACACACCGGTTTGTTCTTTTGGCAATGCATGGGATATTCAGTCCTCTTCTCAAGTCTGATGGCTGGCCTAGTAGCAAGAAACTGTGTTGCAATCTCAAAGCCCCCGGGCTTACATCCATCAGCTGCTCTTCTGGAGGAGGATGGACAGTATCTTCCTCGGAGATTTATTGCCTCTGAAAACCTACTGCAGGGTCAGCTAGGGGTCAGTTCTGAAACGACAGCACACAACAACAATTCACTTTACATGAGTGAAAAATGACAAAAACTATTTTGTAAACTAATTTTAAAGAAAAATACAAACTAGATTTTTCATAGTAAATCATTTAATATACAAAATAATAAAAATGGTATTAGTGGAAAGATAGAAAAAGAACTGAATAAAAGGAGCCAAAAGAAAAACTATCTGCCAACATTTAATAGCAGAAATGAGACTTTTGCTCTGCAAATCTGTAAACGTGCTGTGTTTTTAATAAAAAGTCTCAATTAGCTCATTAACTGTGCTTATATGTGTAACTATTCTGGACACTATGGACAATACCTATTCCCCACACCCACTGTTTTTTAAGATGGGTTTGTAAACTTCTGCTAGATATTAGTCATGGTGAAAATACAAAAACCACTGCCATCAAGTTGATCCTGATTCACAGGACTCTGTAAGATAGAAAGAAATTGTCCTAGAGGGTGCCAGAGGGTGTACATGTTTATGGGAGAAGACTGCCTCAACTTTTTCTCCTAAACTCATTGTGGGATTATGTTGTTGTTGTTGTTGTTATGTGCTGTTGAGTCGCCTGCTAATAATTGGGAAGATCATCGCCTATATCAGATGCATCTTCGTCCTAAAATTTGCACTATGACTTTTTAATAACTTGAAGAGGACCCTAACTGCAGATTTTCTCAGTGCAATACATCTCCCAATTTCCTGACTGTTGGTACTATGGAGTTTAATTGAGTATCCAAGTAAAATAAATTTGTGACAGTTTCAGTCTTGTCTCCATTATGATGTTGCCTCTCAGTCCAGTAGGCTTTTCTCTCAGTAGGAGTCTGGTTTATAATGAGGGGGAAAGAGTAGAGTATAACTTCCTGTGAAAAGGTATCAGCTAATTGATGAGCATTGATAAAGCTTAGTGAGGCACCGCCATTTGTCATGACTTAACTGAAAAGAAGGGAGTTCTGGTGCTCTGGTGAGTTGAAAGTTGCGCTGCTAAATAAAAGGGGGGCAGTATGAAAGATGAACAATCTCCCACATGATTTACAGACTCTGAAAAATCACTGGAAGTTCAGCTAGGAGTTGGTTCTGAGTCGATGGCAATGAGAGTTACTGAAAAGAATGAGAGTTTAGAGAAACGAAATGGCCAGTTTCACACAGGAAGGATTTTTCAAGAGATTCTTTTTAATATAGTCTCATTTTTAAAAATTTATTTTGTATAAAATGATGAAAACAAACAAACCTGAACATTTTATGTTCTTTTTATTTCCATTAGTTATGTTGTGACACTACCCATTTAATTTGTTTTTCATGTTATTTGCATCATTTTATTATCTTCATTTGTTAGATTTGTCTGGGGTGTATAGATTTTATTAATCTTTTCAAAGAATCAACTTACAGTCTTACTGATTCTTCCTATAGCTCTTAGGTTTCCTAGATCTCTTATTTCAGCTGAGACATTTACTATTTCCTTTTTTCTGGAGATTATGGGCTTTGCTTGCTGTTATTTTTCTAATTATCAGTGATAAATACTGGATTAAACTTTTGATTTAAGTTCTTTATTCTTTTTTGTTTTATGCTTTGATTGCTATAAATTGACCTCCAGTTTTACTATTTCCATAAGTTTTGGGTTATGTTTTATTTTCATTCTTAAATATTTGAAGATTTTTAAAAAATGTCTTTATTTCATCTACTACAGAGTCATGTTTAAGCAGAGTACTATTTAATTTTAATATTCTTGCAGTTTCCCCCCCTTCTTTGTCATCCTGATTTATTCTTATGTTTATAGCAATGTGATTTTGGGAAAATGCTCTTTAATATTTCTATGACTTTAAAAATTGTTTTAACTATTACATTGTGTCCTAACCTATGGGCCACTATGGAGACTATTTCATGTCACTGGAGAGAAATTAGTTTAGTACTCTTGTTAAGTAAAATGTTCTATATGTGTCTATGAGATCAAGTTGCTTGTTTTGCCTAGTTGTCCTGTATCTTTGTTGAGTTCCTGTTTAGTTATTTTGTCCTTTATCAATAGTGATGTTTTGAACAAAGATCCTCTCTACAAGACCAATAGTCAACATTACAATAGATGGAGAAAGGCATGAATCTGTCAATTATTTCATCTTGCTTGGGACAAAAATCAGCATTCATGGTACCAGTCAGGAGATCAGGAGATGCATTGCACTGGGCAAGTCCACTCTCAGAAACCTCTCCAAAATAGTGAAGAGTAGTGATTCCAGTTTGAAGACTAAGGTGTGCCTGATTTAGACCATGCTCCATGGTCTAGTCAATCACCTGATAGACATCAGTAATCCGGACAATGAATAAGGATGACAGAAGAATTGACACCTTTGAGTTGTGTTGTTGGAGAAGAGTACCAAATACCTCATGTACTGCCAAAGAACAAACAGATATGTCTCGTAGAAAGTGCAACAAGAGTGCTCTTTGGAGGAAAGGATGAGCTGAAATGTCTCACATACTTTGGACATGTAAGTGAGGCTATTCCTTGGAAAGGGATGTTATGAGGCACGCGGTTCGAATCCACCAGATGCTCTGATGGAGAAGGATGCACAATCTCCTCTTGTACGAGTGAGATCCAATTTGACGGTACACACACACACACAAAATAATAAAATAAAATATTGAAAGGGACATTATGGTTGGAAGATGGAGGAAAGGAAGACTCCCAAAAAGATGAATTTGACACAGTGACTTCAGCAATGAGAAATGAGCTCAAGCATGTCATAGATGATAAAATGGCACACGATAGGGCAAGGTTAAAGTTGGCTGTTCATAGGGTTGTTATTAATCACAATCAACCCAATGGCATCTAACAACAGCTCTTTTGTGGAGTAATCTATTTCTCTTAAATCTGTTCATGTTTAATTTATGTATCTTATAGTTATGCAATTGAATGTATAGATATATTTTTTTTAATCTGGAAAGAGTATATTTTTTAAATATATCCGATAGGGCAAAGTTAAAGTCAGCTGTTCATAGGGTTGTTATTAATCACAATCAACCCAATGACATCTAACAACGACTATTTTGTGGAGTAATCT
>NW_006399971.1:3526082-3529633 GCF_000299155.1 Elephantulus edwardii
TCTTTGTCCTTGTCCTGGTGTAGGGAGCTCTGACAATTTAATGGGTAAGAAACTGTGCTGCTGACTTGAATCCACGAGCTGCTCTGTGGGAGCATCAGTGATTTGCAGCCCCTGAAAACCCATGGCAGGGTTGGCTATGAGTCAGTTCCAATTTAATGGAAAAGTATGTGTGTGTGTGTGTGAGAGAGAGACAGAGAGAGAGAGGAAAGAAAGAGTGAGAGAGATAAAGTAGATATGAAGGTTGTATATGCTTGGACAATTAAAATTTCATTAAAAATAGCATGGAAATTGTAGGGAAGTGTTGTTACAGATTGACATGGTGCCACTGCTGTAAAATGAGACTGATATCAGGGTTGGGGTGAGACTGAGAAAAACTGGATAAATTGTGTATACTGCACTGAAACAGATGAGGGAGAGAATAATTTAAAAGCGATGTATGATAGGGTATTATGGTTATCTCAAGAGTTGCATAGTGGAATGTACTTGGGACAGTGGAGGGGTGCAGGGGGAGTGTGTATCAGGGAAGTAGTGTTTCTTTCACTTTTCAAAGAGGGGAGCAAAATGGAGGGGGAGGGCTGGGGGGAGAGAAGTGTAGCAATAATTGAATGGAAATTCAAAATCTCTGTAAATGTTCATTTAAATTATTAATAAAAATATTTTTTAAAAATTGGGAAATGAATCATGTACCCCAAAAGATATGTTTAGCTCTAATGCCTGTAAATTTTGTGTTTTCTTTTTCTTGTTGTGGGTTGTTTTTTTTTTAAATAAGATCTTTGTTGGTATACTTGACAAACTGAAGAAGAGTGACCCCAGTACAAAAGCATACAAAATGAAAAAATATCTGTTGGCACCAAGTTTATTTTAAATTATAGTAACACCATAGGTCAACATAGAACTGCCTCATATGGTTTCCAAAGCTGTAATCTTTATGGAAGCAGAGTGCCACTTTTGGAGTGACGGACTGGCTTGAACAGAAGTACTTCCAGTTAGTAACTGAGCATTTAACACACCATTCAACATCTGCCTTTAATAAAATATGGTTAGTGATTTTACAGAAAGAAGCATATGTGCAGACCTAGAAAGAAGACTGTCTTGTAAAGACAAGACAGAGATTTTCTTCAATTGTCACAGTCAAAGGGTTTCTGAGATTGTCAAAAGCTAGGGGAGCTAAGAAAATATCTTTCTCAAGAGACCAGAGAGAGTATATAGCCTTGACATTCAGACTGTGATCTCCAGTACTGTAGAATACTACATTAATTTTGTTTTAAGTCATATAATCATGCAGTGTAAAATGAATCTGACTCAGAGCAACTCCATGTTTGTCAGAGTAAAACTGTGCTCCATAGTATTTTAGCAGTAGATAGGCAGATGTTTCTTCTGAAGCACATTAGGGTGGATAAAAATCTCGAATGTTTTTAGTTATCAGCCAAGTATGTTAATAATTTTCACCATCAAAAGACACTTTATTCTTGTTATGGACCACTGAGTCAGAACTGACCCATAAATGACCGTCCAGTGGGATTTCAGAGATAGAAAATGACACGGGAGGAGATTTCCCATCTCTTATTTACAGAGCAACTGGTGAATTCAAACCATATGCCTTTAAATTAGCAGTGCAGCTCTTTACCAACAGATCACCAGATCTATCAGTGTATGAATTTCACTGCCAAGCTACGGTTGTTATTTTTCTTGTTATGTGCTGTTCAATTGCCTGAGACTCATAGCAATCCTATGTACAGCGGCTCTGAACCTTGCCCTATCCTGAGCGAGTCTCACTGACTCTGACACACCTTCCTCCATTACTACAGTTACTGTATCAGTAAATCTCATTCAGGATCTTCTTCGTCTGTGCTGTCCCTTCCCCCTTTCAAATATGACATCTTTCTCCCAGAACTGGTTCCTTCTGGTCATGTGTTCAAAGTCTTTGAAACAGAGCTTCAAAATCCTAGTGTCCTAGAAGAAACTTGGCTTCACCCTCTCCAATACAGACCTGTTTGTATTCTTGGTGGTCCCTGGTATGTATATACAAGACTCTTCTCCAGCACCGCAACTCAAAGGCATCAATTCTTCTGTCATCCTTAGTCATTATCCAACTCTCAGATGCTTAGCAAGTAATTGTGAAAACCATGTACACCTTAGTCTCTAGACTGACATAATTTCTTCTCAGTACTCTGGAAAGGTTCTTGATAACAGATTTCTCAATGCAATGTGTCTTTTGATTTCCTGACTGCTAGTGATAGGAGTGTTGATTGTGTAGCCAAGCAAGCCAAACAACCTCAATCTCTTCTCCATCTATCATGATATTACCAAGTGGCCCAGTGATGAGAATCATTGTCTTCTTGATGTTTAACTTCAATCCATATTGAAGAGTACAGTCCTTGACAATTTGTGACAAGTGCTTCAGATCCTCCTCAGTTTCACCAACCAAGGCGGCATCATCTGCATGACACAGGTTATTAACAAGTCTTTCTCCAATCCTGATGCCACATTCCTCCTCAACATAAAAATTGGTATGCAGTTCAAATCCACCAGTTATTCCTCTCATGTGATTTGCTGCCGCTGAAAACTTGAGTGAGGGTCAGTTATATATCAGTTCTTTCATGATGGTACACAACAATAATAAAGTCAGTTTGAACTACTAAATCTGTGGTCATTTGTTAATCTTATGAAACTAACATAGACAAACTGCTAGAATTGAGAAAATAACAATGAGAAAGATTTGAATGAAAGAGGTTAGGAAATTTAGGCTTACAAATTTGAGTTCACTTGATTCAAAGGTTTTTCTTTTTGCTACTTGGTAACTGATAAACCAATTAAAAATGAAAATTTTGTGGCAGCTGATGATGTTCCTAAATGTTCTTCCATGTTGATCATATTACAAAAGTTAAGAAGTCTTTTCTTGGTCAAAATCACTAGAAATAAGAGAGATGCAAATCAAAATCACAATGGGATACCATCTCACTTTAGTAAAATTGGCAAAGTTTAACAGAACAGCATGTAATAAGTGTTGCAGAGGATGTGGTGAGAACTCTTATACAATGTTGATGGGATTTTAAAAAGGTACAATTTACTCTGGATGGCAATTTGGTGTTTCCTCAAAAAGCTGAACATAGAAATTCCTTATGGCCCAGCTATTCCCCTGTGTGGAATATTCTCAGAGAAAATGAAAACTGAGGCACACACAAAGACTTGTACATCAATGTTCAAAGCGGCGTTATTCACAAATGCAAGGACTTTGAAACAATCTAAATGTCCAACCACAATGAAATAGATTGAGAAATTATGTTATATTCACATGATGGAATACTATGCAGCATTTAAAAGCAATGCTTTTGTAAATTATTACCTAACTTGGGAGGGACTGGAAAGCATTATTCTAAGTGAACTAACTCAGTCCTATATGGATAAATATTATATAAGACCAATATTGTACAACAAGTATGAGGATCCAAGGGTGGGGAACAGAGGGTCAGGATGGAATGGGGGGGCAGGGTCATCACATAATTTGATGGGTGAAGGGTGTGGTGAATGAAGTAAGTTAGAAAGATCTG
>NW_006399971.1:3530438-3537064 GCF_000299155.1 Elephantulus edwardii
CACAGGTCTTTTCTCTACCAAACTAAAGTATATCTTCCCTTGGATCAGAAGGCAGAGAGAAACCCATTCAGGGTAGTTGTTCCACTCTCTTCTCGAGCAGTGACTTCAGATCAAGTACCTGCTATTGCCTCAGACATGAAAAACTCTACCACAGAAATATCATATAGGAAGAAGGCTATTATACCCTCTATACAAGCCCAAAGCAAGATGTCACTTCCAAACAGTTGACACAGTATCAATGGATTTCCTGAAGCCAGAAAGTCTGATGAAACTTTCTGACACAGAACTTAAAAGAATAATGACAGAATATTTGAAATTGGTAAAATACAAACTTGAAGAGTTACAGGACACTGCAAGCAAAAACAAGAAAGAGCTTAAAAAGAAATCCAAAACAATACAGATAAAACAAATGAGGTATTAGAGGCTCAGGAAAAACAAGAAACCACAATTCAAAATATGAGGTCAAATATTTCAGAAGCTGTCAATATGACGGAGGGACACATGAACAGGATTGAAGAGATGAAACACAGATTCAGTGAAATAGAAGATAGAATTGTCACCACTGATCTGCTAGAACAAAAAGCAGAATCAAAAAGAAAGGAAAAAGAAGAAAATCTAAGAAAAATGTGGGACACCCTCAAGAGAAATAACAAGTGCATAATCAGAATCCCGGAGTAAGAAGAAGGAACTAAATGCACTGAAAAAGTTGTGGAAAAATTATTAGGAAAAAACTTTCCAGTAATAATGAAGAGTGAGAGAATATGTATTCAAGAAGCTGAGAGAACACCATATACAATAGACCCCAAAAGAAAAACATAGTCAAATTTCATATCGTAGTCAAATTTGCCGGAACCAAAGACAAGGAGAGAATTCTGAAAACAGCAGCAAGGAAGAATCAAAGAGTAACCTATAAGGGATAATGAATAAGATTAAGTGCCTATTTATCAACACAAACCATGCAAGCAAGAAGAGAGTGGAATTACACATATTGAACACTCAGAGAACACAACTGTCAACCAAAAATATTGTACAAAGTAAAATTGTCCAGCAAATATGAAGGAGAGGTCAAGATATTTCCAGAAAAATAGAACCTATGGGAGTTTGTAAAAACAAGACCAGCATTGTAAGAAACACTGAGAGATGTCCTTCTTACAGAGGTGCCACAGAAAGTAGGAGCAACCAAAGAAACTAGAAACAGCACCAAAAAGAACTCAACAAAATGATAGCAATGAAACCTTTGCTCTCAATAATCACACTGAATGTAAATGGTTTAATTGCATCACTGAAGAGAGAGAATGGCTTGTATAAAAAACCAAAACCCATCAAGATGCTGTCTACAAGAGACACAACTGAAAAATTAAATAAAGACTAAAAATAAAAGGGTGGGAAAAATATGTCAAGCAAATAGCAACCAGTAAAAAAAGCAGGAGTTGCAATATTAATCTCTAAGAAAATAAATTTCAATGCAAAAGCCATCACAAAGGACAAGGAAGTCACTACATAATTATTAAAGGGTCAACAGAACAAGAAGACACAATGATAATATTTATCTATGTACCAAATGAAAGACCTGCAAAATATATAAAATAAGTATTAACAAAACTGAAAAAAGGAAATAGACAACACTACTACAGTACTTGGAAACCTCAATACATCACTCTCAAGAAAAGATAGAACTTCCAGAAAGAAACTCAACAAAAATGCTGAAAAATTAAACCACACAATAAACCAACTTGATATCATAGATATTTATAAGCTAACCAAATAAAAGCACAGTATACCTTCTTCTCTAATGTGCATGGAACATTCTCCAGAATAGATCACATTTTAGGACCCAAGGTAAGCATCAATAAATTCTAAAGCATAGAAATAATACAAAGCATCTTCTCAGATCACAATGCTACAAAATGAGAAATTAATAACAAGAGGACAAAGAAGAAAAAAAATATACATTTGGAAGCTGTACAACACCTTGCTTGAACATGAGTGGGTACTAGAAGAAATAAAAAAGGAATTAAAAAGTTTCTTGAACAAATACTATGAAAAAACAAGTTACTAAACCTTCTGTGAAACAGCCAAATCAGTAATTAAAGGTAAATTTATAGCCATAAGTAAACACATTAAAAGACAGGAAAAAATGACCATTGACTCTCTAAACCAACATCTCAAAGAAACTGAAAAAGAACAGCATGAAAACCTGAAACCCTCCCAAAACCCCGAAATTATAAAAATTCAGGCAGAAAGAAATTAAATAGAAAATAAAAACAATTGAAACCATCAACAAAACCAGGAGTTGGTTCTTTGGAAAGGTCAATAAAATCAACAAACCACCAGCAAAACTTTAATAAAAGACAAAAATAATTCACATAAGTGATGAAGTGGGCAATGTCACTACAGAACCAACTAAAATAAAAAGGTTAAAAATGGAATATTATTAAAAACTATACTCAAACAAAATATGAAAACCTAGAAGAAATCGACAAATACTTAGAAAATCACAACCTACCTAAATTGACACAAACTGAAATTGAACACCTGAACAGACTCATTACAAAAGAAGAAATTGAAAAGGTAATGAAACAACTTCTTACCAAAAAAAGTCCTGGACCAGATGGCTTTACAAGTGAATTTTATCAAAGATTCAGAGAGGAACTGTCACCGATTCTACACAAACTATTTTAGAAAAGAAAAAAAAAAGACTGGATTCTCTCAGACTCATTCTATGAAGCAAACATATTCTTGATACCAAAACCAGGTAAAGATACCACCAAAATAGAAAACCGTAGACCAATATCTCTCAGAAACATAGACACAAAAATCCTGAATAAAATCCTGGCTAACAGAATCCAATGATACATAAAAAAAACCAAAAAATAATTCACCATGACCAAGTGGGATTCCTAAAAGGTATGCAAGAATGGTTCAACATAAGAAAAACAATCAATGTATTCATCACATTAACAAAACAAAGAACAAGAACTGCGTGATCTTATCAATTAATGGAGAAAAGCCCTTTGACAAAATCTAAACACTCAACAAAATAGGAAGAGAGGGGAATTTCCTCAACACAGTAAAAAGTATATACACAAAACAGAGAGCCGGTGTTAAGAGCAAGAACTAGGCAAGGATGCCCACTATCACCTCTCCTATTCAGTATTGTATTAGAAGTTTCAGCAATAGCAATAAGACAAGAGAAGGAAATATGAAGTATCCAAATTGGCAAAGAGGAGGTAAAATTATCTCTAAATGCAGATGATATGATAGTATACTTAGAAAACCCTAAAGAGTCAGCAAGAAAACTACTGGGCTTAGTTGACTAATTCAGCGAAATGGCAGGATACAATATCAATGTACAAAAAGCAATTGGATTTCTCTAGAGTGACAAAGAGAATATAGAACTTGAAGTAAGAATAACAATACCCATCACAATAGTTAATCACAAGATTAAATCCTTGGGAGTAAATATAACTAGGAACATAAGGGGTCTATTAAAAAATGACAAATCTTCACTACAAGAAACAAAAAGACACCTGTAGAAATGTAAGTATATTCCTTGCTCATGGATAGGAAGACTCAGTAACTGAAAATGACAATCCTTCCTAAGGCAATCTACATGTTCAATGCAATCCAAATACAAACACCAATTTCATTCTTCAATGAGATAAAAAAAATGGCCATCTCCAATCTCATTTCTAATGGAAAGAGACCCTCATAAGCAAAGCACTCTTTAAAAAGAGAAACAAAGTAGGAGGCATTTCACTTCCTGGTTTCAAATCCTACTACACTGTCGTGGTGAATACAGTGTGGTACTGGTACAATGACAGACACATAGATCAATGGAATAGAATTGAGAACCCTTCAGCTCATCTACCTATGGACAACTGATTTTTTACAAGGAGATGAAATTACTTAAGTGGGGAAATGATAGCCTTTTTAACAAATAGTGTTGGCAAAATTGAAAAAAACCTCTGCAGAAAATTCAAACAAGACCCACACCTCACAGCATACACATAAATCAACTCAAAGTTCATCAAGGACCTAGGAAACCAAGGACTATAAACTTCATTAGAGAAAAGCTTGGGAGAACCCTAGAAGCACTAACCCACAACACGAACAGTCTTCCAAGCATCCTGAAAAACCTACAACCAGAAGAGAATGAAATAGATGAATGGGGCCTTCTAAGAATCAAATTCCTAGATACATCGAAAATCTTCTCTAACAGGGAAAAGGGAAGCCACAGACTGGGAAAAATATTTAGTACCAATTGGAAAATGGGCACAGGATATGAACAGACATGCCACCAAGGAAGACATTCAGATGACCAACAAACACCTAAAGAAATGTTCAAAATGCCTAGCTCTAAGAGAGATGAAAATACAAACAACTATAAGATATCATCTTACCCCAGTAAGAATAGCAAAAGTAAACGGAGCAGCACACAACAAATGCTGGAGAGGTTGTGGAGAAACTGGAACCCTTATTCACTGTTGGTGGGAATGTAAAATTCTGCAAACACTATGGAAAGAAGTATGGTGCTTTCTCAAAAGGTTGGAAATAGAAATATCATTTTACCCAGCAATTTCACTACTGGGAATATACCCTAAAGAAACCAAACCTGCTACCCAAGTAGATATATACTCACCCAAATTTGTTGCTGCTTTATTCACCATAGCAAAGAGTTTAAACAGCCTAAGTGCCCATCAACAGATGAATTGGATAAAGAAGCTGTGGTATATCCACACAATGAAATACATTAAGCACTGAAAAACAAAGTACTCAGGAAATATTATACAAAATGGGTGACCATGGAGGACATTATGCTGACTGAAATATCTCAGTCACAAAAAGACAAATACTGCATTATGCCACTGTTATGACTGAAATGGGTCTTAGAAGAGAAGAGAAACTAAGAAAAGAGGGGATAAATAATGCACACAGCATCGAAACAGACAAGGGAGAGAACTATTAGTACAACAGGTGTCCAGATTAAGAGCTGCATAGTGAAGTAGTCTGGGTTAGGGTGACTGTATAACAATGAAAGAACTTTTTTTTTCCAAAGAAAAAGTGAACTGGGGGCAGGGAGGAAAATGTTCAACAATGAATAAATGTAAATCCAAGTTCTTTATAAACTTATATTAAAATCCCAAATAAAAATTGGACAATTAAAAAAGAAAAGAAATCAAATGATGTGTTGCAGTGGGGAAAATCTATGGTTAAAGGCCATTCCAAAGTGCTAAAGAGAAATGATGTAAGTTTAAAGACTAAGGTGCATCTGATGTATGACATGCTATTTTTTAATGCTACATATGCTTCTGAGTACTGAACAATGAATAAAAAAAATAAAAATTGATGCCTTTACATTGTCACATTGGAAAATAGTATTGAATATGTCATGGACGACCAAAGGACAAACAACTATTATCTTGGAAGAAATAAAACTGGGTTGCTACTTAGAGGAAAGAATGGTGAAACTTCATGTCATTAGGCATGTTGGGCACATTGAGCATGTTATCAGAAGGAGCCAGTCTTTGGGAAAAGACTTGCTATTGTAGATGGAGGGTCGGGAAAAGGGAAGAAGACCTTCAACAAGATGGATTCACACAGTGACAATAACAATGGACTTGAACATGGTGGACATAATGAGGATGGTTCAGGATAGAGAAAGGTTCTGAGAGTAGAGAAGGCTCATAGAGTTACTATGAGCTGTAGTCAACTTGACAGCATCTAACAACTATATATATATATTTTATTGAATTTTAAACATTCAAAAGAAAAATAAGGTTTAAGATTATTTCTTTTCATTTTGAGTACTGTTGTTTTTATGTGTTGCTTAATTGCTTACAACTCATAGCGACCCTGTGTACAACACTCTGAGCCCTGCTGTGTCCTGAGCCAACCTCATTGTCTCTGACATTCTTGCCCCCTTTACCCCAGTCATTGTGTCAATTCATCTCATCCAGGGTTTTCCTCTCCTGCTAAGACTATTAATAAGTAGTAATATCTATTTCAAGATAGTTTGGCATTATATGCAAAAATGTGTTACGTTTATTTCAAGAGCTGATTTTTTTTTTCTTTTTCATTTTCCTGAAAATTCCCCAAAGGACTAGATTTGAATTTGGAGTGGGTAAACTGATTGAAATAAAACATAGTAAAGTGGATGCAATGCTTTCTCTCTGGAGAAAATTCCCAAATAGCCCCCCTAATCTTTTCTGGCTTTCTCTCTCAGGATCCCATGCCTGCTGCTAATTGACCACAGGAGGCAGAATCTCTGAGGGTTGTTAAACAAAACAGAGACTTCTGAAGCCACCATTATCCAAGTTTCTTTTCCTAACTCTTTGCTCTTAAAAGCTGTTTTGTAGCCTTGGCTGAACCCTTTGGAGTGAGCTGGGAACCCTCAGGCACCCGGTAAGATCTAAAGATTTTTTAAACTTTATTTTCTCCAATATAGTGCTATTATGTAATTGAAATAAAACGCTTTCTGGTACATCACTTGAACTTCTTTCTTCCTTCATCAAATAGGCTCTTGCTCAAATGGTATTAAATTCTTCTGTATCTGCCAATTCCTTTCGATACAATGATTTAGTATATTCCTTCCATCTTCTTTTGATACCTCCTGGACCATTTAA
>NW_006399971.1:3537825-3538763 GCF_000299155.1 Elephantulus edwardii
CATATATCTGAATGATGGTGGTATTCACTGGAATTCCTTGTAAGCATATGAATATAATCCTATCACTCACAATGTTGTACTTTAAGATGGGTCTAGAAATGTCTTTTTTAACTATGAAAGCAACTCCATTTTTTCCTCGCTTTTTCATCTCCAGAATAATATATCATATGGTCATTTGACTCAAAATGCTCCATGCCAGTCCATCTCATCTCTCCAATGCATAGTATGTCAATACTTAGGCATTCCATTTCTTTCTTAACAATTTCTAATTTTTCTACATTCATGGTTCTCACATTCCATGTTCCAATCACTAGTGTCTGCTTACAACTATTCCTCTTCCTTTGTATTTCGATGCTTGAAAGTTCTACCTAAGTTGCCCTTTCTGTTTGTCTACGTGTGCTGTGTTGTACATACGGTTTTCAGAGGCCTGCTATTTCAGATTTGGATGGCCAGTCCTTCTTTCCAGTCTGTCTTAATCTGAATGTTTAGGAGTAACTCACAGACAGCAATTTGTGGAGCAGTGAAAGATAAAAGAAAAGTTAGAGGTTTTCTATTAATTGATTTAAGAACAATTAGCATGTCATATTAAACCACTAGCCCTTGGAATTCTCCAGTGTTTGGAATAAAAACAAAATCAGGTAAACTAACTGGATACTATCAGCTAAAGTAAAAATTTCACTTTTAAAACACAAGGATTTTTCAAAAATTGGAACATTAACACATTACTGCTATTTCATATAACCCCAAGGCCAAGCTGTAATAGAAAGGGCTAATTTGATTTTACAAACAATGTTGGAAAACAAAATGGGGGAGATAGGATAGGACAAATATCATATCCTTGAGCTATTTCGCAAAAAGCCTTATTTAATTTTTTTAATGCTAATGAAAAAGAATGAAAATCAATGACTTATTCATTGCAAATACGTTTTTTAAGAGAC
>NW_006399971.1:3540781-3544445 GCF_000299155.1 Elephantulus edwardii
GGCTTCATCTGACATACTTTTGACATGTTGTAAGGAGAGACAGGTCCTTGGAGATGGACATCGTGCTTGGTAGGTTGGAGGAACAGCACAGGATGGGAAGACCCTCTATGAGGTGGATTGATTCAGTGACTGGGGTAATCAGGATGGGTGTGTCAAAGGCAATGCGATTGGCACAGGATAGAGCAGGGTTTAGGGCTGTTGTACATAGGGTCACTTTGAGTCGCAAATGACTTGACTGCACATAACAACAACAACAACAACAAACTTTTCTTTTGTCAGGAGACCCTGCTCCACCTTGCACCTGTTCCGAGGACTTCCTCTTTTAAAATGAGCATGTCACTTACACTTGGGAAAAGCTGCTTCTCCTTCCACCCCCCAACAATTCAGGAAGTCTAACTTTTTGGATTTTACTGGTAGTCAGTCAAGAGAACTCAACTTTTGTGACACATTTTTTATAACTTTTGTTCTTTACTTCTACCCTGCGATCTAAGTTCAATTTTCTTTCTTATCTTCTTCTAAAACTTCTAGAGCACCTTATGTATGCAGCTGTGAAAGACTGTGTGTTTATTTTTAGCTTTCCAGAATACCTAAGGTAAACAGACTAGCCAGCTTCATGACTGCCAAACAGTCTACTTTAAATTTTTTTTTACTAATTTAGAGGTTTAGTCCTCTTAAAATTTTTATAGCTCCAGCTTTTAACTAATTTATCTATCTTTGTTGTTTCTTATTATGTGCCATTAATTCACTTGTGACTCATAGTGACCCTATGTACAAGAGCCCTGAACCCTGCTCTATCCTGTGCTGACCTCACTGTTTCTGACACACCTACTCCCACTATCCCAATCACTGAATTGATCCATCTCATCGAGGGTCTTCCTCTCCAGCCCCATCCCTCCACTCTCCTCAAAATGATGTTCTTCTCTAAGACCTGATCCCTCCTTGCAACATGCCCAAAGTATGTCAGATGAAGCTTCAGAATCCTTACCTCCAAAGAGCAGCCTGGCTGCACCCTCTCCAGGACAAACCTGTTTGTTCTCCTAGCAGTCCATGGTATATTCAACACTCTTCTCCAGGACCACAGTTGAAAACATCAATTCTCTTTCTATCATCTCTAGTCACTGTCCAGCTCTCTGATGCATAGCATACAATTATGAAGACTATAGCCCAGATAGGCACACCTTAGTCTCCAGATCGATGTCATTGCTCTTCAGTACTCTGGAGACGTCCCTGACAGCTGACCTACCCAATGCAATTTATCTCTTGATTTTCTCCCTGCTGATACCAAGAGTGTTGACTGTGGAGCCATGCAAACTAAAACTATTAACTATCTCAATCTCTGTATCATCCATATGGATGCAACTAATTTTCCCAGTGGTAAGAATTTTTCCTTTCTTGGTGTTGAGCTTCAATCCATACTGAAGGCTGCAGTCCTTGACCTTCTACAGCAAATGCTTCAGGTCCTCCTCAGTCAGCAAGCAAGGTGTAACTCAGGTTGTTGATGAATCTTCCACCAATCCTGATGCTACATTCTTCCTCGTATAGCCCAGCGTCTTGGATGATCTATTCTGCATACAGATTGAAAAGATATGGAGACAGAATACTTCCCTGATGGACCCCTTCCCAATTTTGAATCATGCAGTGTCTCCTTGCTCTGTTCTGATGACTGGCTCTTGGTCCATGTATAGGTTTTACATAAGCACAATCAAATGTTCTGGGATTCCCATTCTTTTCAGAGTCAGCCATAGCTTGTTGTGATCTACACAGTCAAAAGCCTTTGCATAGTCATACACTCTGCTTTCTGCCAAAATCCATCTAACATTAGCTATAATGTTCCTTGTACCATGACCTACCTATCTTCATAATTTGTTCTTTGCTTACTTCATCTTCTAAATCAAGTTTTCTCTTAAATTAGCTTAGTTTCTATCTCTTTCACTCTTCTTATTTTACTGAAATTGTCAGATTATATAAGCAGCAAACTTAAAAAACAAAACAATCAACATAAACATAAGCTTTTGCTTTCAGCCTTAGAACTGCTCTCTTTTATTTTTCTTTTTCTAAACCGTGTTTTAAATTATAAATCATTTCCTGGGAAGAGCACTGTTTGGGTCAACACATGCCAATTAAGAAATAATAATAATAACAATAATATTAATAATAATAATAATAATTCAGGATTGTGTCTTCCTAAGGCTCTTTCTAAAGTTGACATAGGCTTTTTTTTTGCCTTCAGCTTTAACCTTGTCCAATATAATGTCACTTAATTAATATTCATGCAAAGATTCAGCCATCTCTCTTTGGAATTTTTTTTTTTTATTATGAGTACAATCCTGCAAAGGCATCATTACTATTCTTATCAAAGTCTGTACTGGCCACAAATCAGTAGGAATTTGTTCTCCTTTGTGATGTGCTCTTCAAAATATCTCATAACATTATGCCTAATTTTAAATTTAACTGCATTCTACCTACTGGCTTAAACCAGTAACTACATTTCTGTACACAATTGAAACAACTGCAAAAATTATTTTCTTTCACCTTTGACCCTGAACTCCTAAGCAATTCCTTTAAGAGAGAAATATATTGAGCTTCAGAGGATCGGGCATCCCCCATGACTCTTCTTTTCACTTCTAATTCTGAATTTTTAAGCAGTTTACTTCAGAGGGTGGGAAAAGTCTCCATGAAACTTTTTTCTACTTCTGTCACTGAGTTTTAAGCACTTTATTAACCTTCAGAGATTAAAAGAATTATCATAAAACCTTTTCTATCATTTCCCTTGAAAGTACATATGCATATATTAATCCATAAATGTATATAAATTCATAAAAATATATAAATCCATTAAGATAGATATGATTTAAGGGGTAAAGAAAACCTCATAAAATCTTTTCTACTTCTATCCCTAAATTTCTAGCAAAATTCAGGGTTTGAGGATTTCTTCATGACCCTGCCTTTAATTTTCCCAAAAGTTTCATTCACCCTGAGCGAATTGCTTTTCAGTTTTCTGTTGTCTGCAAGAGAGAAAAAGAGAAAGACTACTGCTTCTTCAAGCTCCTGTTCGGGCACCAATATATTGTAAATCTGGGATAAAGAAAAGACAGGGACACCAAGACTGAGATAAAAACAGAGAGCATGAAGCAGGGGGCAAACAGCTTGAAAAACTGAAGCAGCCTCAAGCCATGCTTCAAACTGAAGCAGCCTCAAGCCATGCCTCTGTGTCTTTATTGAGAATCACTGGGAAGTAAATAATAAAGAGAATTCTTTTGTAAATGAAGCAGAGTTTTCCCTCTATTGCCAACCTTATGCTTAGTTCAGGAAGTAAGGAGTTCACAAGTATAGACTTTTAATGCTCCATCTGCAGGGGTACCTAGCTCGCTCTTGTCTGCAGGAAGCAGCTCATTTCCTGTGATCTGTCACAAGAGAAATTCCAGCTTATAGTTTGTGTTTCCTTCAATTATTGGTTAAGCATGTGGTATAACATATACTAGTTGGCTTTCCACAAATTGCTCTGTCGGTGTTATTTTTTTTTACAATAATCTATGAAGAGTTGGTTATAGTTCATCTATGAATGCTTAGTTGAATTTATCTGTGGAACAATCTGTCCAGGACTTTTTTTTTTTTTAGAAAGTCTTTTTATGGCCTGCTCAGTTTCTTTCTTTTTTTCTTTCTT
>NW_006399971.1:3544545-3556837 GCF_000299155.1 Elephantulus edwardii
CTTCCTTCCTTTCTTTCTTTCTTTCTTTCTTTCTTTCTTTCTTTCTTTCTTTCTTTCTTTCTTCCTTCCTTTCTTTCTTTCTTTCTTTTCATGGGTTTGTTTAAATGTCCCCTTCTTTTCTGTGTTCATTGGGCAAGGCATGGGTTTCCAGGTACTTGTCCATTTTCTTTTGATTTTTAAATTTGTTAGAGGTTAGCTTTTTCTTGATATGTGGATATTCATTGACTTAGTTTCAGCTGGGTCTGTGTAATAGCCTCTCTTTCATTTTTTACCTGAGTTATTTATATATATTTTTTTATGTTTATCACTGGTTTGTTTATTTTATTGACCCTTTCAAAGAACAAGATCCTGGTTTTGTTGGTGGACTCAATTATTTTTCTGGTTTTTTATTCCATTGATTTTCAGTCTTATATTTTCTTTTCTTCTAGAAAGCTGTAGCATTAGCTTCTGTTTTTTTTTCTATTCACTGAAGATACTAGGTATTTAATTTGCTAATTTTGTCTTTTTTAAAATGTGTTTGCTTATTGCTATGAACTGTCCCATGTGGACTGCCTTAGCTGTATCCCAGTTTAAATATGTTGATTTTTATTTTCATTCATTTCAAGGAATTTTTTTATTTCTTCTATAACTCAGTAGTTTTTATAAAGATAAAGATCTTAGTTTTATGGCATTGTCGTCTGAGAAGATAGTTGGCATTATTTTAATGTTCTTGAATTTTTTAGGCTTGCTTTGTGTCCTAATATGTGATCCATTCTGGAGAATGTGCACTTGAAAATAAAGTATATTGGGCTTTTGTTGGAAGAAGCACTTAGAAAACATCTATGAGGATGTGTTGACCAATTGTGTAGTTCTTCTGGGTCTTTGTTGAATTTCGCTTGAATTGGCCTATACTTGGGTAAAAGTGGTTTGTTGGAGTCTCATAATACTATTATGATGTTGTCTATTTCTTTCTTCACGGATGTTAAATGTTGTTTTATGTATTTTGCTGGTCTATCATTGGTGGCCTATTGGCAAGAAGCTGCATTGTAATCCTAGATGTATGCAGTTAAAACCCACCAGCTGCTCTGTGAGAGAAGGATGGACAATCTCTTCCTGTGTGATTAACTGCCTCTAAAACCTGCCAGAGAGTCAGCTATAGGTTGGTTCTGACTCAGTGGTGCACAACAAGAACAACAAAATTGCAGTTTGATGGGAGTAGGCAAAGTTCATTGCTTCCCCCTGTGCCATCTCCCTGCCTGAAATTCTCTTTAGTCCCAGGATGGGTACAAAAATTCACCTTGGTTGAAGAGTTCCCTGCCCCAGGGTTGAGTGGGGCAACTCACTCTGACTGGAGTTCTCTCTAGTCCCAGGGTGAGCCAGTGTAAAAATTCTTGAGTGCTAAAATTACCACTATATGAAGAAGAATGTGACATCACGACTGGAGAAGACTTGTCAAAAATCTGCATTATGCAAATGATGTAACCTTGTTTACAGAAGGCAAATAAGAGTTTTGATACTTACTAAGGAATATCAAAGACTATAGTATTCAATATGGGTCCCACCTCAGCATCAAGAAAACAAAAATCCCTACCACTGTACCAATAGGTCACATCCTGATAGATGGAGAAAAGATTATTTGGATCCACAATTAACAATTAACCACTGTGGAAGGCAGTATGGTGCTTTCTCAAAAGGGTGAAAATAGAAATACCATTTGACCCAGCAATTCCACTACTGGGAATATACCCCAAAGAAACCATAACTGCCACCCACACAGATATATGCACCCCTGTGCTTATCTTGGTTTTGTTCACAATAGCAAAGAGTTGGAAACAACCTAAGTACACACCAAAAAATGAATGGATAGAGAAGCTTTGGTATATTCACACAATGGAATACTATGCTGAATTGGAAAACAAGGAACTCATGCAATATTATTAAAAATGGATGATCCTGGAGGACATTATGCTGGGTGAAATAGCTCAGTCACAAAAGGACAAATACTGCATGGTGCCACTGTTGTAAAACAGGACTGAGTGGGGGGAAACTGAGAAAGATGGGATGAATAATGTATACTGCATTGAAACAGATGAGGGAGAAAGCTGTTTAAAAGGGATATGTTTTAGGTATTATTGTCATGACAAGAGTCCAGAACGAAGGCTGTATTGTGGTGTGGACCTGGGGAGCAGGTATTGTATAACAATGAAAGAATTTTTCTTTTACTTTTCAAAGAGAAGAGTGAACTTGTGGGGTAGGGGTGGGCAGGGAGAAAAGTGCAAAAATGAATGAATGGAAATCCAAAGTCTCTGTAAATTTTCATTAAAATTAATAATAATAGTTTTTTAAAGTTCACTTGATTGAAAAGTTTATTTTGTTTTTACTACTTGAAGCTTTATCTCACATACTTTGGTCATGCTGATAGGAGAGGCTATTCCTTGGAGAAGGACATCATGTTTGGAAAGGCAGAAGAATGGCAAAGGAGAGGAAGACCCTCAACCAGGTGAACTGACACAATGATTTTAGCAATGAGCTTGTGTGTGTCAGAGAGTGTGAAATTGGCACAGGATAGGACTAGATTCAGATCTGCGGTTCATAGGGTCATTATGAGTCTTTGTTGACTCAATAGTACATATCAATAACAACAAATTGGTAACTTTTGAGTCAATTGTAAATGGAAATTTTGTGACAGTTGATGATTTTCCTAAATATTCTTCTATGCTTATGACATTACGGAAGTTAGGTCTTTTCTGATCCTTTTAGGAAATTAAAAGATGCATTACAGTGGGAAAATCGGCAGTCCAGGAACTCTCCAAAGTGCTAAACAGTAATTATAACAGTTTTAAGACTAAGGTGAGCCTGTGCAAAGCCATGCTATTTTCACTTGTTTCATATGCATCTGAAGTTTGAACAATGAATAAAGAAGATCAAAGAAGAATCGATGCCTTTAAACTGTAGTGTTGGAAAAGAATATTGAATATACCATGACTGCCAAAAAAATAAACAAGTCTGTCTTGGAAGAAGTGAATTCAGGGTGTTACTTATAGGCTAGGATGGTGAAATTTCATCTCACTTACTTTGGCATGTTATAAAAAGACACCAGTCCTTGGAAAAAGACATCATGCTGGCGCAGATGGAGGATCAGAGAAAGAGAAGAAGACCTTCAACAAGATGAATTCACATAGTGAGAGTGGTACAGAGCAGCCAATGCCCCTAGTTTGGCCTTTTTGCACAGGCAAAGGAATTGTGTTAGGCAGAAGAGACTAAAGAAAGGAATGGTGCCCAAGTACCAAAGTAGTAAAGTGTACAGAAATTTGAGAGTTTCTTGGAAGAGTAGGCTTTAATGCACACATCATTAAGGTGTAGGCTGAAGTTTCTTGTTAGAGCTTGGGGCCAACATGAAAAGTAAGGAGGCATAGGTAATGATAAAAAGTAAAGATAGATTTATTAGAAAATTATATCCTAAAGGGATGGACCTCCCTCCTTGAAAGGATATATGGAGGAAAGACAATGGGCTACTGAGGTGAGGTTGTAATTATGGCCTCATCTAGCTGAGCCTTGGAGTTGGAGCCTGGGCCAAAAACGTTACGATGTGGTCAATGCTCTTGCTTGCACTCTCACATGGGCAAAGAAATGTGCCAGGCACAAGGGACTAGAGGAGGGGATGGTGCCCAAGATCAAGGCATTGATATTGTTAGAAGCCATCAAGTGGAGTATAACTCATAATGACCCTATGGACGCAGATCTGAGTCCGGTCCTATCTTGTGCCATCAACAATCTTTGACACCTTCAAGCTGATTACTGCTGTCACAGTGTCAGTCCACCTGGTTGAATGTCTTCCTCTCCTTTGCTGTCCTTCCCAAGCATGATGTCCCCACTCCAAAGGAATAAACTCTCCTAGCACAGGCCCAAAGTATGTGAAATGAAGCTTCATCGTCTTTGCCTCCAAAGAACACTGTGTCTACACCTTTTGCAAGACATATCTGTTTGTTCTTTTGCCATTCCATGGGCCAATCAGCACTCTTCTCCAACATTACAATACAAAGGGACCATTTCTTCTTCTGTTATCCTTAGTCCAGCTCTCAAATACACAGCAAGTGACTGAAAATGCAATGACTTGAATCAGATGCCCCATAGTCCTTAGTAATTTGAAGAGATCCAAGATTACAGATATTCTCGGTGCAATGCACCTCCTTTTCTCTTGAATGCTAGTACCGAGTGTATTGATGCAATATGGATTGTGATGCCCTATGGATTGCATCTCATCATCAAGAAAACAAAAATCTTAGCCACTTGGTCCAATAAGCAACATCATGATAGATGGAGAAAAAAATTGAAACTGTCAACACCTTCATCTTACTTGGAGTTACAATTAACACACTTTCCCAGCCAGGATACTAGAGAATACAGCAATTTTAGGGTTTCTTGGGAGAGCAGACTTTAGTGCATGAAGCATTAAAGTGTAGGCCAAAGTTTTTTGTTAGAGTATGGAGTGGAGAAGAAAAACAAGGGGGCAGAATTGAAGATAGACAGTATAGATAGATTTGTTGTTGTTGTTGTTGTTGTTGTTATGTGCCATTGAGTTTACGACCTAAACGCCGTTCTATCCTGTGCCAAACTTGCCTTCTCAAAAACACTCATTTGCACCACTCCACTCACAGAATCATTCCATCTCATCAAGGGTCCTCCTCTCTGCACCATCCCTGCACTCTCCCAAACATGATGTCCCTCTCCAAGGACCAGTTCCTCCTTGCAACATGCCCAAAGTATGTCAGACAAAGCTTCAGAATCCTTAACTCCAAGGAACATTCTGGCTTCACCCTCTCCAGGACAAACCTGTTTGTTCTCCTAGCAGTCCATGGTATATTCAACACTCTTCTCTAGCACCACAGCTCAAACACATCAATTCCCCTTCTATCATCCCTGTTCACTGTCCAACTCTCTGATGCATAGCAGGTTATTGCAAAGACTATAGCCTGGATCAGACACACCTTAGTCTCCAGCCTGACATCATTGCTCTTCCATACTCTTGAGAGGTCCCTTACAGCTGACTTTCCCAATGCAATTCATCTCTGGATTTCCTGGTTGCTGTTACCAAGAGTATTGACTGTGAAACCAAGCAAATGAAAACTTAACTATCTTAGTCTCTTCACCATCCATACTGATATTGCCAATTGGCACAGTGGTGAAAATCTTTGTTTTCCTGACATTGAGCCTCAATCCATATTGGAGGCTGCAGTCCTTGATTTTCGGCAGCAAGCGCTTCAGGTCCTCCTCAGTTTCAGCAAATAGATAGATTTATTAGAAAGTAAAATAGCTCAATCACAAAAGGACAAATACTGCATAATGCCACTGTTATAAAATAGAACTGACATTGGGGTTGGAGGGAAACTAAGAGGGGATAAATAATGAATTGAAACTGATGAGGGAAAGAGTGTTTAAAAGGGATATACGATTAGGCATTACCTTCATGACAACAGTCCAGAATAGGACATGCATAGCAAAGTGGACTAGGCAGTGTGGGGAGAGAGGAAATTATGCAACAATTAAATAATCTTTTTAAAGAGAAAAGCAAACTGGGGAGACGGTAGGGAGGAAAATGAATGAATGAAACAATGAATGAATGGAAATACAAGTTTTCTGTAAACTTTTGTTAAAATATCAATAAAAAAAAGAAAATTTCAAAACCAAACAAACAAAAAACAGTAAAATAACTTAAATCACATGATAATTACATCCCAAAGAGATGGACCTCCCTCCTTGAAAGGAAATATGTAAGAGAGGCAGTGAGAGTGAGGTGAGGTTGTTTGTGGCTTCCTCCTCTAGGTCTGCCTTGGGGCTGGATTCTACTTTTAATGGGTGGTTCTTCATTCTGATCCTTGTTCTCTGATGTCAGTCATGTGCCCAAAGCACCCACTGTTTCTGACATCACTCATACCCCAAAAGCACTAGTTCTATGCATGTCACTATCTGCTTTATGGTTCTTACACCTCAATTTTTCTAAGGAAAAACTTCTGCCTTTTATCTTCTTGGTTCTAATCATAACAGTAGTAACAATGGACTTCAACATAATGGACATCATGAGGATGGATCAAGATAAAGAAAGGTTCTGACCTATTGAGTTACCATGAGCCATAGGCACTGACAACTAGCAACAACATTAAAGTATTTATACTAGATATATTAAATTTTTTTTAAAAAGAACTATTAATTTTAAACATGCAAAAGAAAAATGAAGGTTTAAAAGATTCATTTTAATGTTGAGTACTAAGATTATTAGTAAGTAATAATATCTATTTAATTATTATTTGGCACTGTATGCAGGAGTTTGTTTACTTTGTTTTCAATAACTGATTTCCCCCCACCCCCGCATCATGTTGACCCCAAATCCCCAATGGATGAAATCTTAATTTAGAGTTGGTAAATTGAGATAAAAGAAACAATAGTACAGTGGATAATATGCTTTTTGTTTCTCTGGAGAAAATTTCTGAGGAGGCCCCATGATCTTTTCAGGCTTTCTCTCCCAGGATCCTATATGTCTGGTGCTAATTGACCACAGGAGGCAGAGTCCCTGCGGACTGTAAAACAAAGCAGAGGCTTCTGCAAGCCCTGTTATCTCAGTTGTTTTACCTATCACTATGAATGCTCATAAAGGTTGTTTTGTAGCCTTGGCTAAAGCCTCTGGAGTGGGCTGAGAACCTTCAAACACCAGGTAAGATCTAAGGGCTTTTGTAATTTAAAAATAAATTTCTTCAATACAACGTCTGTGATGAATTCCTAATCCTTTTGGTGGACTAAGTGTAAAGTCGCTGAGGAAAGACAGAACCCAGTTCAGACAAGAAAGTATATTGAGGAGAAACTGCTGCACTGCCTCCAAAGCAGAGATCAGCAACCACTTAAAATGACAGTGGAATTTTATATTGTCTTAACAAGGAAATTGGGAGTCAAGGTGTTTGCAGCTGCTTGGCACACGATAAGGGAGTGACCCAGGGGTCGTGGATAGTTATTTCTGGAAAAGAGATAGCTCTGCAGCTCTGACAGACAAACAGAGTTGCAACTCTTCCTTTGATCATTACTGTAGTTCTGGGCATAGAGAGTGTGCGGGGGTGTGGGGGGCAGGTTGGGGGGGAGGAGGGGAGAGCAAGCAAACGCTGCTGCCCTGACATTTCAGCTTTTTACTAAAGTGAACGCGGGGCGTTGAGGTTCTCTTCTGTAACTACTTCCTTATGGACTGGGACGAAGACCGAGGGGAAGGGAAAGCCATTTGGTTGATTTTTGGTTTGTGTGTTGTTTTTATTTTTTCAGGCAGCAGAGTTGGTAGGCGTGGCTATGGAGGGTAATGATTGGTATTCAGTAAATAGGAGGAGTTCACGGACAGTGTGGTTGGCAATAGTTCTCAACTGCTCCTGTAGAAAACTAGAGAGAAAATTCACGAGGCAAGGAGCAAACATGAAGATTAAGAAAATTACTGTAAGAGGGCCAAGAAAGGGGAGAAGCCAAGGAAGCAAACTTTCAAAAGAGTAGAATTTTTGTTGGCTCCCTATTTCCCATTGTCTGTGCTGTATCCGTTCTCTTAGATCTTGCCTGCGACTACTCCTGATTGATTGACATAGTAATATCACTCTTCTTCACTCTTCTCCCAGGAAGAGGCATATTCCTCATTTTTCAGCAGTCAGTAAGGGTACTGCTCGTTGGTTTTGGAGGGTAACTGCTGCTAGGGATTCTACTCCGTCTTGTAGTAAAATGAGTGCATCTGCTACTCGCTCCATATCATCATTTAACTCTTTGGAGAGTGTAGTAAAAGGAGGATGCTGTCCCAATTCCCAGAACACCTGTTCCTATGGCCACTGCAAGACCCGCTCCCAGGGTACTGGGTAAATAATGGCCCGGTTTTTTTTTGTTTTTTTTTTTTTTCTGATAGCGGAGTACAGGGCATTTTGAACTTGGTTTTCTGGGAGTATAGAGATTTCCGGGGTTAAAAAGGCATGCAGGCAAACTCCACTCCAGCTGATCTCTAAGCTTTGGTAAACTAAGTTGCCACAGATGAAGAACACCCCTGAGGTAGAGCACTAGGTGGCATGATCTAACAAGGAAAAGGTGTGATTATAATAAGAGGAGGAAATATTGCCTACTGCTTTCGTGCCACTGATTCAAAGTAGGCAGGTAACATTTGGGGTAGGGAGAAGAATTACATTGTGTGCTGGCTGACCTATAAGAGCTGTTCTGTTAGTGTTCTGAGGTGTTATCTTCTGAAGTCAATTATGTGGAACAGGGGTGGCCACGTATAGCCCTTGTCGTAAAGGGAGACAAAGCCAACGGTCTTTAGTGAGGACTGGACTGATATGACTTATAGTTTGAAAAGTAATATTTAAAAAAAGTCTTATAGGGGTTTCTGGGTCAACTGACTGAGTGCAGGTTTTAGAGTGTGAAAGCTAGAAGGAATAGATTCTTACAATATGGCAAATATCCACTTTTAAGTAGGAGAAGGAAGCATGTAAACAGTAGAACAAGAACAAGAACAAGAACTATAAACATCATCAAGCCAAATACCAATAGGAAAACAGGAGCCTACTTCTAATGAGAAGGTCTTGGACCTAGGAGAGGAGTGAGGAAAAGGAATTTACAGAGACTGGAAAAAATGAAAAGTTCTTTTAAGAGTGTTTCAGGGAAGAATTGATATCAGCTGGTGAGGCAAATGCAATGGAAAGGGCTCAATCACAGACACAATACCATTTCTCCAGTCACTGAGTCAATCTATATCATCCTGGATCTTCCTCTCCTGGGTTGTCTCTCTACACTTTCAAGCATGATGTCCTTCTTCAAAGACTGGTCTCTCCTTGCCACGTGCCTAGACTATGTGAGATGGAACTGCAAAATCCTTGCCTCCAGGTAGCAGTTTGTTTTCACCCTCTCTAGGACTGGCCTGTTTATTTTCCTGACACTTTGTTCAACACTTTTCTCCAGCATCACAACTCAAAGGCATTGATTCTTCTTCTATCATACTTAGTTATTGTCCAGCTCTCTGATGCACAGCAAATAATTGGGAAGACCGTGACTTGGATCAGGTGCACCTTAGTCTCCAGAATGATTTCATTGCTCTTCAGTACCCTGGAGAGGTCCCCAACAGCAGACTTTCTCAATGCAATTTGTTTCTTGATTTTCTGACTGCTGGTGCCAAGAGTGTTGATTGTGGAATGAAGCAAGCTAAAGTTGTTAACAATCTTAATCTTCTCCACCTATCATGAAGCTGTCAATTTTCCCAGTGGTGAGAATTATCGCTTTCTTGATGTTGAGGTTCAATCCATGTTGAAGACTGAAGTCTTATATTGACTTTCTGAAGTATATATTTATACTTTATGTCCTCTTTAGTCTCAGCAAGCAAGGTTGTGTCATCTGCATAACACGGGTTGCAGGTGTTCTTAATTTTAAAGACAGTGTTTTAAAAAAATCAGCACATTTTAAGCATGCATTAAGTGGCAAATGCATACAGACTTGAAGGCAGTGTATAAAAAGATGCAAAAATATCTCATAACTAATTTTATATTGAATTTATACCAAATTAATAATGTTGTGTACCATTGACTTAGAACAGACCTGTACCTGATCCACTTGCATGTTTTCAGAGACTATTAATCACACATGAGGAGATTGCCCATCCTTCTCCTGTAGAGCAGCTGATGGAATTGAACCATGTGCCTTTCAGATAGCAGCATAGCTCCTTACCGCTAGGCTACCAGAGTAAAAACCTCATGACTTATTTTATATTGAATGCATACCAAATTCCTAAAACGTATATAAAACTCACTACTGTCTAATCAGAACCAACTCATAACTGATCCTCCAGTGGGTTTTGGAGGCTGTAAATGGCTAGGAATGAGATTGCCCACCTTTTTTCCACTGACAGATTCAAGCTGCTGGAGAGATGCTGCATTTGGGTAGCAGTAAGCACAACTCCCTGTTGACCAAGCCATAAGAGTTTTCTAAGTATGAAAGAAGTTAAAGAAAACATATTCCTAAAATTAACTTGACCTGCTTCTTTAGTCTTGTTTTTACTATCTTATAGTGATAAAACACTTATTACATAATAATCATTGTTACTACTTTTAACAGTACAATTCAGTGACATAAATGACATATATATTGTTGTGTAGGCACTACCACCATGTCCTTCCCTATTCTGGACAAATCAAGCAATAACTCCCCATTGTTTATTACCAACCTAGAAGCTCTGGTGGCCTAATGGTATAAAGCAATCCCAAAGTTAGTTTCGACCAGCTACTTTGCAGAAAAAGGATAGGCAGTCTCTTCTTGTACAAATAACTGCCTCTGAAAATCCACTGAAGGGTCAGCTGTGCATGAATTCTGACTTGATGGTGCACAACAGGTCCACTGGAGGCTCAGCTATGAGTCAGTTCCATCATGATGGTGTACAATAACAAAAGGTCCTGATTATCTCTAGTCTACTTTTTGTCTCTGTGTATTTGCCTAGTTTACATATTTGAGATATATCATTCAATCAACCTCATTGCTGTTGAGTTGAGATAGACTCATCCACTTTCGAAATGGCTTGCCTCTGGAAACTCTATGATCTTGGAGAAACGATGAAAGTTATACAATTGTTCAGGTCTTTCATTAGTAGAATCTCTAGGAGTCATCTACAACTTAACGGCACTCAACAACACAACAATATAAATAACATGGGAGATGATTGCCAATTTTCCCCTGAAGAAACCCTATTGGATTCCAACAGCACAGAAGCGTTATCTTTTGGCTAACAGCCAACTCCATAAGGCCTGTGTCACCAGAGCTATCTTACTTGATAAACAAGGGATTATACAATATTTGTTCCTTTGTGTGTGATTTATTTCACTCAGCATATTGTTTTTCAAGTTCATTTATTTGTAGTGAGCATTAGAATGTAATTTCTCTTATGTCTGAATAATAGTCATAATATTGTGAATATATACATTTTATTTATTAATTTCTAATATAATAGATCTGAGATAAAATTCTTCCCATTCTCCAGGCTTTGGATTTTTTAATTATTATTAAACACTATATTAGTCCATTTTCTCGATAACCTCCTATAATTGTTTTTTTGCAAAGACTCCTCTACTGGATGTGTGTATACTTGAAGATTATGTTATCTAGCTTGTGTTCATTTAGTGCTAGAACTGGACTAGGACCCTCCTTCACTACTTAGCAGGAGAATTAGGTGTCAGCCAAAGATAAAAACTGGGGTAGTATTTTCAATGAATGGATTTTGTTTGAGTATAAATGTGCTTTTCTAAATTCTTGCATCTTGCTTTTAATAGCCTTAATTTCCCAAAGGAAGTTCTGGTGGCCTAGTGGATAAGATGTGATGCTATCAACCTAAAGGCAAGAAGTTTTAATCCACCAGCTGGAGAATAAGCAATCTTCTCCCAAGTGTTTTATAAACCTTGTGGAGGTTCAGCTAGGAGGCAATCCCAACTTGACAGCAATAATTGGGGGAATCAGGGAGGAAGGAAAGTAGGGAGGAGAGACAGAAAAAAGAGAGAGAGAATTTCCAAAATAAACCACTCCTATTTATCTTTTCAACATTTGGGTGTTAATTTTATGTTCCAATCTCACTGTTAAAGGGAGCTCTGGTGACCTCTTCTTGTACTCTTTGCTTTCAGCCAAGATCAAGCTGACATTGGCTATCATGTCCCCAGTGCCACAGCCTCTTCTAAACCCAGCTTGAAGTTTTCTGTTGACATAATGTTCTAATTGTTTTGGAATCATCTTCAGCAGGATTTTGCTTGTGTATGACTATAGTACTAGTTTATATTGTTTGATAATTTCCATACTCTGGTTACCTTTTTTTGCAATGGGAATAAAGATAGAACTCTTCCAATCAATTGACCAAGTAGTTGTCTTCCACATTTCTTGGGACAACCTAGTGAGCAATTCCAGGGCAACTGTTTGTTGAAATACATCAGTTGGTATGCTGTCAATTCCTTGGGCCTTATTTTTTTGTCAAATCCTTCAGAGCAGCTTGAACTTACTCCTTTATCATCATTGCCTTTTGGTAATATGTTGTTTCATGAAATTGTTCTGTGTCAGCCATTTCTTTTCAGTAAAGTGACTTTGTGTACCCCTTCAGCCTTCTTTTGATGTTTCCTGAATTTTTCAATATTTTGCCCTTACTGTATTTAAGTGTTACAACTCGACACTTGAATTTGAGCAAGTTTGTTCCTTTTGATTTTCTAAATCTCTTTGCACATTTCATTATAATACTTTGATTTGTTTTCCCAAACTGCCCTTTAAAATCTACTACACAGCTCCTTAACTT
>NW_006399971.1:3558092-3560575 GCF_000299155.1 Elephantulus edwardii
TTTTCCAATCCTAATGCTACATTTTTCTCCATATAGCCAGATTCTTGAATGATTTTCTTAGTATTCAGAGGGAATAGATACAGAGAAAAGAGAAACTTTTGACACATCATCTCTATTTTATATCATATAGTATTCTCTTATTCTGTTCAAATGGCTACTTGTTAGGTTATGTACAGATTTAGCTTGAGCACCATTTGTTTCTAGAATTTCTATTTTTCTCAATGTTATCCATAATTTATGGTGCTCTACAAAACTAAATGTCTTCTTGTAGTCAATAAAACACGATAAACATATTTCTGGTACTCTGACATCAACAACAATAGGTTTGATTCCACTGTCCCTTTTACATCCAGCTTGAGTTTCTGCAAGTTCCGTCAGTACACTGTTACAGTCACTTTCAAATAATTTTCAGCAATATTTTACTTGCATCTGATATTAATGATATTGCTCAATATTTTCCAAACTCTATTGGATCATAGTTTTTATAATGTAAACAGATAAGAATTTCTTTCAGTTAATTGGCCAGAGTAGCTTTGTCTGAATTTCATAGTATAGACCAGTGAGTAATCCAGGGCTGTAACTGTTGAACAAACTCAGTTGATTTTCTATCAGTTTCTTGGGTCTTCATTTTGCAGATACCTTCATTGCAGTTTGGACTTCTCTAGTACTATTGGTTCTTGGTCATATGTGATTTCCTGCAATTCTTCAACATCAAGCAATCTTTTTGTTACAGTTACTTTATGTAATTTTCCTTTCTTTGATGCTTCATAGAATCATTCAGTATTATGAAATGATGATTCCTCTCCCCCCTTTCAGTTCTTTCAGCTTAAATTATTCTGTTTTTCCTCTTTTGGTTTTCCAATTCTAGTCTTTCCATATTTTGTTATAATGCCTAACTCTGTTTTCCTGAGCCGTCCTTTGAAATTTTCTGTTCAGCTTTTTTACTTCATCATCTCTTCTCTTCATCTTGGCTGCTTTATTTTGACAAACAAGTATCAGAGTCTCTTCCAACATCTATTTTGGTAATTTGGATTTTTTTTTTCCTTCTCTTTCTAATAAATTTTTGCTTTCTTAGTGGATGCTGTCCTTGATATCATCTCATAACTCTTCTGTTCTTAGGTTATTGGTATTCAGTGCATTAAGCCTATTACTGAATTTTTTTGACATTCAAATGGGATAGTCAAGATTGTAACTTGGCTTATAAGGATTTGTTTTCATTTTATTTGACTTCAATCATTGCACATGAGTTATATACATTTTATTCCATAATTGACCATTTATTTGTTTTAACTCTTCCACCTTCTCTTTCTCCCAATATTGCCAATCTGATTCTTATGTATTACATCAGGTGAAATCCATGTGCAAAATATTTTTTACAATGGTTTTCATTCCATCATATGTGTGTGTGTATCCACACATACATATATTGTTTTATAACATTAATTGCCGTTGATCAATGCCATTTATCACAGTCTTATCAAATCTTCACACTACCTTGCCTATCTCATCATTTTACTGATTCATTCATTAATCTCTACTGTCTTAGCATTTCCCCCCCTTTTCCCCCCTCATCTTCTCTCTCTTTTTTCACTCCTCCCTTCCCATTGGTCAGTTAATCATGTCCTCTTCTGTGTTGTTACTGGCAATACATGTTTTCTGTTTTTCTATTCATCCTGGGTTGATCCTCCATTTGCCCAATTTCTTACAGTGTTCATTGTCAGTTTATTCTATTTCTACACTCTTGTGAACCCTCCTGTATATAACCCTTTTATTTTCACAGTAGAGGTTTTTTCAATATTTGTCCTTTTTTGACTGAATTATTTCTCTCAGCCTAATGTACTCCAGACTTGTTCATATTGTGTAGTGTTTCACAAGTTCTGTATGGTTTTTTCCAATTCTCCATAGTATTCCACTGTGTGAACATACCACATATCACTATCAATTCTTTTATTAATGGGCACTTTGAGGGCTGCCTCTATCTTTTTGCCATTGTGAATAATAGTGTAATAAACATGAATGTATAAATACCTACTCCTATCTCAGCTTTGATTTCCCAAAGGTACATATTCCCAGTATTGTCATAGCTGGATCAAATGAGATTTCTATTTTTATCTTACTGAGGAAATATTAAATTTCCTTCCATAGTGGTTATACTATTTTATATTCACAGCAGCAGTACTGGAGAGTTCTGAACTCTCTCTATCCTTACTAACATTTGTTATTGGCTGTCCTATTGTTGCTGGGATGAGATGATATCTCATTTTTGTTTTGATTTGTATCTCTCTAATTGCTAGTGATTTGATCATTTCGTCATGTTTGTTAGCTATCTAAATACTCTCTTTTGTGAAGTCTTTTTCTATCTTCTGCTCATTTTAGAATGATATTATTAGACTCTTTCTTGTTGAGATATTATAGTAGTCTATAAATATTGGTTAGGAGTACTTTGTCAAAAATACCTTCGCCAAATATTTTTCCTAGTATGT
>NW_006399971.1:3562480-3564194 GCF_000299155.1 Elephantulus edwardii
ATATATACTGTTGGATTCTGTTTAGGGTTTTTGCATCTTTGTGCATGAGAAATAATGATCTACAGTTTCTTTTTGTTGGTGTCTACCTGGTTTCGGTATCAATGTCATGCTTGCTTCATAAACTAAATTTGGGAGCGTTTATTCTTTTCCTATGTTTTGAAATAATTAAAGTGAGTTTTGTGACAATTCTCTGAGTATTTGGTAAAATTCACCAGTGAAGCCATCCAAGTTGGAACAGTTTTGTTGTTGAAGTTGTTTTTATTTTGATATTGTTTTTGTTCTCTTTTACTTGCTCAATTTTCTCTTGTGATTTGTCTGTTCAACTGTTCTACTTTAGTACATTTTAGGTAATGTCCCTTTAATTTTTCAAATTAGTTAGAATATAACTTTTTGTAGTATTCTGTTATTATACTTTCAAATTCCATTGGTTCTCTCATGAACTAACCATTCATTTCTTATTCAAATTCTTTTTCTTTCCTTTCTTTGTCTATGTTAAGATGGTGAAGATTTATCAATTTTATTGACCTTTTCAAAGAACCATCTCCTTAAATTCCTTCCACTTATTCCTCTCCTTATCTTTATGATGTCATTTTGCCTAGAGGCTGTGTATGGGGTTTGCTTGTTGCTGTTTTTTGTGTTTTGTTTAGTTGGTTTTTTTTAATTGTTAGAGATGTTGTGTTAAGCAGTTGTTTTTGCTTCTTTTTTTGTGTTTGCTTATTTGCTATAAACTCATATACTTTCTCTTTCATATTTGATGGACAGTCTTACTGGATACAGAATTCTCTTTTCACAATCTAATTATTCCTTTCATTCTTGTGTAAATGTCATTCCATTGCCTTCTTGCTTACATTGTTTCTGCTGAGAAGTCAGAGTTTAATCTAGTAGATTCTCCTTTATAAATGACTCTCTTTTTCTCAAGTTGCTTTTAATATTCTCTTTGATTTTGGGACATTTGACTGTACTATATCTTGATCTTTTTCTTTTGGGCTATATTCCTTTCAGGGTTTACTTGTCTTCATGAATGTATATTTTCTTATTTGTCATGATACCTGAAAAATTTTGTTCTATTACTTCTTACACTGAAGAAGGATGGGCTATTGCCTACCTTAAGATTATCTTCTTCTGAAAACCCACTGAAGGGTTAGCTATAAGTTGGTTTCAACTCAGTGACACACAATAGCTACCTCTTCAACAATTTCCTTCGTCCTTTTTTTCCTCTATTCTAGAATACCAAAACTATTTCTCTTGATGTAATATCATATAATTCTTTTTTTTCATTAATTTTCTTTCCATCTTGTCTGTTTTTTCCTTCTACAAGATTATTGTTAAGGGTCATGCCTTCTATATTGCTGGTTTCATTTAATATTCCTATTTTGCTGTTGTGTTCCACCTATAAGCTTTACTACTGTAAAGTTGATTTTGTTATTATGGATTGCATTTTTATATTTTTCTATGCTTTCTTGTAGCCCATTTGTTGTATCCATTTTGTCTTGCAATGATATTTTTCAGTTCTATCTCTTTTGTTGTAGCTTCAAATCTTTCTTCCATAATTTGTAATTTCTTGAGTATCATTTTTTGTAATTCCATGACAGAATATTTTTTCCACTTTCCTGTGTCTGGGATATTAATTAACTCTAGATTTGGTCTCCTTTTTTAGATGAATACTTGGTTATGTTTTGGGTTGGGTTTTGTAGGTTTTGAAGGTGTCCTCTGC
>NW_006399971.1:3565342-3566817 GCF_000299155.1 Elephantulus edwardii
CTTTCTTTCATGAACTGTCTATTCATATCCTGTGCCCATGTGGTCGTTGGAGCAGGGGTGGCTTGTCTGAACAAGCAGAAATCTGTCTGGGACTATGGATATTAGGGATGGGGACAGTTTCCCTTTAAGCAGCATGTAGAAGTCAGATTTGGCCATCTTCATATTGCATGTGCTCCTTTTGCAATTGGTGTCAAAAGTGGGACTGTTTTGCTCCAGACTCATAGACACATGGTTTAGTTTTGTAACTATGGTGCTTGGGAAGATGTACAGTTGAAATTATTATTGTTTGTTTCTATAAAATGGGGAGAAAACACAAAAAGATTATTTATATTGCTACTTAGAGAAGATGCTTTATGGCCTGAGACAAAAGGGTATGAAGATGAAACTGAGAATTTCTTTAAAAGGCTGTGTATGATGCTTTTTCTCCCTTTTTATGTTATAATGCTAAAATATATTGTAAAAATGATTAATGTTTTGTTGATTTAACTATACTGGCTTTTTTAAAATATTGAGGTATTTTGATTGCAGAAAGTATGATATACATATTACAATTCAGAGGGGGAAAATTGTAAGGCAGTTGAATATTATTTGAGGATTTAAAAAAGGAAAATTTGCCCTAAAAGAATGCTTATAATAGTAGAATTTGGTAGAGTGTGGAGAATAGCCTAAGAAAGTTCAAGCCCCATGCAGTACTTTAAAGAGAGTTACGTGTGAATGGAGACAAGTAGAAAAAAGAGAGACTTTGCAAGTAAACAGAGACAAGGTAAAGCTGACAAGTGTGCTTAACTAAAAATGATCACATGTGTCTACTTGATGAGAATAAGAAGAAAGTATCAGAACTCCATTTCCAGGACTTTAAAGTTAAATAAAGCTGGTGAGTATGCTCAACTCCTATTGACAACGTGGGTCTACTTGATGAGTGGAAATGGAAGATACAAAGATTACTGAGAGTAATGAGTTTGGAATGGTTCTTTCAGCACTGTCCACCTAGCATGATGCATGAATAAATGTAGAAAGCTTTCTGGCTTGTGAAGCAGGGAGTCCTGAGAATCCCTAGTGTGTTGACATGGCCCATGTGGGGCTAAGGTTGAGTAAGGGGACCAGCTGATCTGAAACAAAGAAAAAAGGATGGATTTCTGAGTTTCTGGCTGATGCTCATTTGGATCTAGCCACAAATGTCTGGGGATGTGTTGTTCAGAACCCCACCAGATGAAGAGAAGATGTTTCATTCTGTGAGCTAGTGTTGATTATTGTTATCTGATGATTTATCCTGGTCTGGACCTTTGTTTATAGATACAGACGCTGAAAGTTTCAATTGTAATAGAAGATTCTTCAGAGAAAAATATATGCTGATTCCTCAGACTCTGATTTGAGTAGCACTGGACAAATAAGAAATTGATTATCTAATATGTGCAGGCTGGGTTTAGAAGAAGCCATGGTAGTAGGGATATTATGGTTAATGTTAGATGGACCTT
>NW_006399971.1:3567432-3586449 GCF_000299155.1 Elephantulus edwardii
GTCAGAGACCTCTCCAAAATACTGAAGGGCAATTATGTCAGTCTGCACATCACACCTGATCCAGGGTATAGTCTTTGCAATTACCTATTATGCTTCAGGAAGATGAAAAATGACTAGGGATGATAGAAGGGCAATTAATGTCTTTAAGCTGTGATGCCAGAGAAGAGTGTTGAATATATCATGGATTGCTAGGAGAACAAACAGATTCATCCTAGAAAGGATGAATTTATGTGAATATAGATTATGGCAAGGGGAAGGTTGATCATTCAGACAATGAGAAACCATGGCTGGAAAAGCCTGATGGTGGGCTGTAGTGTTAGTTTAAAAGATGGCTTTTCTAGCCATTACATTAATTCACACTGGTCTCCAGCTACCTTAACTGCGGACACATAGTCTTGCAAATCATCAACAGCTGTGGGACTAATAATAAGAGAGAGGGAGTATTTTCCATACTGGAGAGCAAGACCTTTGTGATGGTGGTGGAGAAGGGAGAGATGGTGACACTTCTGTGGAGAGACTGGCAAAGTGTGACCTGAGGCTTCTTGCATGTATGCTGGCCACAGGTAAATGTTTCGCTTGCTGGATGATTGAATGAGAAGCTGACTTACAACTTTTCTGAGACAAATGTTACTGGATCATTTCACTTTGTGTTATAGAGCTGCACTGGGTCTTTTACTAAAGGAGGAATAGTGTTCTGCTATTAATCTAGCTTGGGAATGCTGGACTAAACCTAGACTTGCATTGGGTGATATTCTTTGCCCCTCCCCACCCCATTCCCCAAACTATTTACCTAATAAAACTCATTGTCATTACCACAACTATGAGTAAAGTCTGTGAGTCAACAACAAGTATCAGACCTGTAGGATTGGTAGGAAAAGGTTAAGGAGCATGGGTGGTGATGTGTCTGACTAAGAAGCAATCTGTTTGAGACTATGAATGTTATTGATAGGAATATTTCCCCTTTATGAAGTGGGTAGAAGTCAGACACAGTCATCCTTATGTTTCATCCTTGTTGTTCTTTATATCTCTTGAAATTTCTGTTCGTAATTTCATTAAATTGTTATCTGTGATGTTTACCTTTCTCTCTTGTTTTTCTTAACCTCCATTATATAAGTTATCAACAATCTGCGTTATGCAGGTGACACAACCCTTCTTGCTGAAACTGAGGAGGACCTGTAGTGCTTGCTGCAGAAGGTCAAGGACTGCAGCCTTCAATATGGATTGAGGCTCAATATCAAGAAGACCGAGATTCTCACCACTGGGCCAATTAGCAGCATCAAGATGGATGGTGAAGAGATTGAGATTATTAATAGCTTTAGTTTGCTTAGATCCACAGTCAATTGCTTTTGGTACCAGCAACCAGGAAATTAAGATGTATCATAATGGGACAGTCTGCTGTTAGGGACCTCTCCAAAGTACTGAAGAGCAATGATATCACTCTGGACACTAAGGTGTGCCTGATACAGTTCATAGTCTTTGTAATCACTTGCTATGCATCAGAGAGCTGGACAATGACTAGGGAGGATAGAAGAATTGATGTGTTTGAGCTGTGGTGCTGGAGAAGAATATTGAATATACCATGGACTCCTAAGAAAACTAACAGGTTCATCCTGGAGAGGGTTAAACCAGGCTTCTTGGAGGCGCAGATTCTGAAGCTTTGTCTGACATACTTTGGACATGTTGCAAGGAAAGACCAGTCCTTGGAGAAGGACGTCATGCTTGGGAGGGTGGAGAGACAGTGCAGGAGAGGAAGACCCTCTAAGAGGTGGATTGATTCAGTGACTGGGGTAATGGGGTTAGGTGTGTTAGAGACAGTGAGATCAGCACAGGACAGAGCAGGGTTTAGGGCTGTTGTACATAGGGTCACTATGAGTTGCAAGTGACTGGCTGGCACATAACAACAATGACAACAGGTTGTTTTAATTTAATCTCAGTTTGTCACTGAGAGCTTTATTGTTGTGGGCTTTTACTTTCAGGTCTCTGATCCACCTTGAGTTGATTTTTGTATGGTGTGAGATGTGGATCCTGTTTTGTCTTTCTTCAGGTAGTAATCCAGTTTTGCAAGCAACATTTATAGAAGAGGTTGCCATTTCCCCATTTGATAGGTTTATTTCCTTATCAAATATCAGTTGACCATAGATAGTTGGGTTTACTTCTGGGTTCTCAATTCTGTTTCATTGATCTATGTGTCTGTCATTGTACCCGTACAATGTTTGGGTTACTACCACTGTGTACTAGGGTTTTGGTATTTTTTTTCAGTGAAAGTTTATAAAGAACTTGGATTTCCATTCATTCATTGTTGCACATTTTCCTCCTTATCCCCCTCCCCCCAGTTCGCTTTTTCCTTTGGAAAAAAGTTCTTTCATTGTTATACAGTTCCCGTGTACCCTCCCATCGTCCCCCACCCCAATCACTTCACTATGCAACTCTTATTCTGGACTCTTGTCATGTCAATAATGTCTAATCATATATTCCTTTTATACAGTTCTCTCCCTCATCTGTTTCAATGCTGTGTACATTATCTATGCCCCCTTTTCTTAGTTTCCCCCCAACCCCCATATCAGTCTTGTTCTATAACAGTGGCATTATGCAGTATTTGTCTTTTTGTGACTGAGATATTTCACTCAGCATAATGTTCTCCATGGTCACCCATTTTGTGTAGTATTTCATGAGTTCTTTGTTTTTCAATGCTGCATAATAGTCCATTATATGAATATTCCACAGCTTCTCTTTATCCTTTCATTTGTTGATGGGCACTTGAGTTGTTTCCAACTCTTTGCTATTATCAGCAAAGCACAGTAAATATGGGTGTGCATATGTTTTGAGGTCAGGAAATCCCATGCCCCTACTTCATTTTTTTTCAGAAGTGCTTTGCTTATTCAGGGTCTCTTGTCATTCCAAATAAACTTGACAATTCCCCTTTGATCTCCTTGAAAAAGGAATTTGGTATCTGTATTAGGATTGCATTGAACATGTAGATTGTTTTTTATAAGATTGCCATTTTCACAATATTGTGCCTTCCTATCCATGAAAAGGATACAGTTTTCCATTTCTTTAGGTCTTTTATTGTGTCTTGCGGAAATATTCTGTAGTTTTCTTTGTATAATTCTTTAGTTTCTCTAGTTAGGTTCCCTCCGAAATATATCAATTTGTTGTTGGGTATTTAAAGGGTATTGCTTTCTTGGTTTCCTTCTCTGAGTTCTTTTTGTCACTATAGAGGAATCTGGTTAGTACGGTGCAAACACTTTGCTTTGGTGTCTGTGTGAATTACTTCACTTAAAATTTCTTGTAATTTTGGTCTTGTTTTCACAAATTCTTTAAGTTAATTCTTTTCTGCAAAGAATCTAATTTCTCCTTCATATCTGATGGAGTTTTTCTGAATATAGGATCCTTGCCTGCCAATTATTTTCTTTCAACTTTCTGTAAATGTCATCCCATTGTCTTCTAGCTCATGGTTTCTGCTGAGAAACCAGACCTTAATCTAATTGTTTCCTTTTTGTAGGTGACTCTCCCCCCCCTTTTCTCATGCTGCTTTGAGAACGTTATCCTTATCTTTTAATTTGGAGAATTTGACTATGATATGTCTTGATGTTTTTCTTTTTTAGTCTAGTCTATTTGGTGTTCACTATGCTTCTTGAATGTGGATTTCCCTATAATCTTCCAAAATTTTCTCAATGATTTCCCTGTCACTTGCATGTTCTGAAATTTCAGTCATACATATGTTGTTCCTTTTTATGTCATCCCACATGATTCTAGTATTTTCTTCATTTTCTTACCATCTCATCTCTGATTTTTTTCTCAAGTGTGTTTCCAGTGAGGCTCTTGTCTTCCAGCTCACTGACTCTCAGTTTCATCTCTTCTCTTCCATTTTTTGTTCTACCAGTATGCTGGACACTTCTCTCATTTTGTATTAATATTCTGGATTTCATGTTAATGCTTTTCTGTTATTTCTGGTACTGTGTTAGCTGTACCCTTTCTGTCTTGCGATGATTTTTAACGTTCTTATACCTCTTTATACTATAAATTCTTTCTTCAATCTTTTTATTCTGTAGTTGTTCAAGTTTTTGCTCATCAAAATATTTCTACTGGATTGTTGTCTCTGGGGTATTTGCTTTCTTAATTGTTTCTTTCTTCATTTGCATCTTCTTCTGTATCTGTTCAAATAACTCTATATCAGCATATTTCTTCTGGTTATTTCTGTCTATTTATTTGGTCTGCTTTTTTAGGAGAAGGATTATTTTGTTGTTTCATGATAACTGAGGCAGACTGCTGTTTTCTTGACAATAGTAAGTCTTTTCTTAGTATACATTAAGTCGTTCTAACTATATAGTAACATAGAGTATGGCAATGTTTTATGAAGTACCTGTCTATCTGTGCTCCCTTCTTGGCCTGAGGCCTGTAAGTGGGGACTGACAGCAGTGTTTTCCCCAAAGTACCTGAATGGGAAACCAGGAAGCCCTCTGTTCTTTTCCAGAACTGGCATTTCTGCCTTGCTTGAGTTGTTCTGGTCCCTTCTGCTTGAGATTAAGGGGTCCTGCATGATGTAGCTATACAGCAGTGTTTCCCCCAAAGTACCATGGGAGTGGTGCCTTTCCTGCCACCTAGATGAACTTTCTTTATATGCCATCTCATTGTCTTCTAGCTCACATGGTTTCTGCTGAGAAATTAGAACTTAATTTAGTTGTTTTCCCTTTGTAAGCAACTCTTTGCTTTTCTCATGCTGCTTTTAGTGTTCTATCCTAATCTTTTAATTTGGAGAATTTGACTGTGATATGTCTTGATATTTTCCCTTTTTGATATAGTCTATTTGGTGTTTACTGTGCCTCTTGAATGTGGATTTCCCTTGTTATTCAAGATACCAGGGAAGTTTTCTTCTAGTACTTCTTCCACAATTTTCTCAGTGATTTCCCTGTCACTCCCATGCTCTAGAACTCCCATCATATGTATGTTGTCTTTAAACAGACATCACTGCTTTCACCACTTTGGATCTGTACTTGATAACAGAATTTCACAATGCCATGCATCTTTGAGTTCTTGACTGATGCCAAGGGAGTTGTATATACATGTGAAATAAAGTTGTTGACAATTTCAATCTTTTCTTCATCTATTATGTCATTGTCTACTGACCCAGTGGTGAGAATTTTTGTTTTCTTGATGTTGAAAGATATACATGTTGAAGGTTGTAGACTTTGCTCTTGCCAGGTAATGCTTTAAGACCTCTTCAGTTAAAATCTGCATAGTGCCAGTTATTAATGACTCTTCCTCCAATTCTGTAGCCACATTCTTTTCATAGAGTCTGGTTTCTCAAATGATTTGCTCATCATACAGATTGAATAAGTATGGAGAAAGTATACAGTCATAATGAACATTTTTCTTGATTTTTAACTATGCATTGTTCCATTCAGACAACAAATTCTTGGTCTAGTGGTGGTAGGTGCCAACCAGTTGAGAAAGACTCATAGTGACCCTATGTAAAACAGATACCTTATCCTATCTTGTGCTATCCTCACAATCTCTGACATACTCAAGCCCATTGCTGCAGTCACTGTCAATCCACCTAGTTGAGTGTCTTACTCTCCTTTGTCATACCGTCACCTTTTCAAGAATGATACCACTCTCTAAAAAAGAACTTCTCCTAGCAACATGTTCAAAGTATGTGATACAAAACATCATCATTTTTGCCTCCAAAAAGACACCTTCTTCAAGACATATCTGTTTATTCTTGGCAGTCCATGAGATATTTAACATTCTTCTCCAACATCACAGTTCAAAGGCAACAATATTCCTTCTGTTCTTATTCACTTTCTAGCTCTCAGATGCCTTGCAAGTGACTGAAAAGACTAGAGCCTGAACCAAGTGCACCTTAGTCCTCAAATTGACATCATTATTACTCAATAACTTGGAGAGGTCCATGACTACAGACTTTCCCAGTACAAGTGTCCTGATCATATGTTGGTACTAAGTGTATTAATTATGGATCCAAGTAAAATGAAATCATTGACACTCTCAGTCTTTTCTCTGTCAAGTATGATGTTACTTATTGGTCCAAGGGTGAGGGTTTTTAGGTTTTTCAAGAGCATAATTATTAATCTATATGAGAAGAGATGTAAAAATAAAAAATATGATAGCAGTGAGTTGGAGTTGAGTTTGTTTTAATAGTGGAAGCTCAAAAACAAGGCATGAGAGATTTTTATCCATGGCGTGCATGTGTATGTGTGTGTATGTGTGTGTGTGTGTGTGTATGTGTGTGTGTAAACTGATTCATTGTTAAACCTCCAGTAGGTTTTCAGAAGCTGTAAATGATGGCTCATCTTTCTCCTTGAAGCAACTTGAAGATGAAAACAGTTGTTGTTATGTTACATTGAGTCAGAAATAACCCTTTGTTGATCCGCTAATGGTTTTCCAGAGGATTGTTCAGGAGATGATTGTTCATCTTTCTTTCTTCTGTGGAGCATTTGATGAGTTTGAACTGTGTACCTTTACATTGATAGTGCAATTCATTATCCATAGATGACCCTGATATTAAGAGTTATATACATATATCCAACATAACAAATGTAAAAACAAATTAAAAATCTAACTCAAAATATACAAATATAGGAAACATCATAAAGACTTCCCATGTTTCTTTCATGAAGTGACTGATGAATTTGTACTGAAAACCTACTGGTTCATAACTCAGAATGTTACACACTGTACTAACAAGACTCTTTATTTAGGTTATACTATAATTGACTCTTTAAAAGATCACCCTATTATTCTAACTACCCAGCTATTTTAAAATGATGTGGGTATAATTGTTGTCGTTAATGTCATCAAGTTGACTACATCACATATCACCTCATGAACAGAACTGGAACTTTTCCCATCCTGTCCAATCCACGTGTTCTCTAATATACTGGTGCCCATTGTTACAGTCACTGTATCAGCATATCTTCTCGAGGATCTTCCTTTCTTTCTCTGACATCAACCTCATGTCTTTTCCAAGACCCGGCCCCTCCTGACAACATTCTCAAGGTATCTGAGATGAAATTTCACCATCTTTGCCTCTAAGAAGCAGCCTGATTGCACTACCTCTTAGATAGATGTGTTTATTCTTTTGATAGTCCAAGGAATAATCAGTAATCTTCTCAACCTACGCAATTTAAAGGCATTGATTGTTCTTCTGTCCTTCTAATTTATTGTCCAAATTTCACATAAAAAAAAATACCGTGGCTTGAATCAGTTACACCTTAGTCTTTAAACTGGCATCTTCACTCTTTAATACTTTGAAGAAGCCATTGATAGCAGTTTTCCCAAATGAAACACATCTTTTTATTTCTCGTCTGCTACTACTATAGGTATCTGTATACACCTTCCATCTTCTTTTAATACTCCCTGGAACATGCAGTATTCTACCCATAGCATCCTTAAGTTTTGTGATTTGAAGCTTGAATTTGTTCTTTAGTTCATTCAGCTTAAGAAATGTAAAGCAAGTATGGCTTTTTTTTGCTTTTCTGACCTCAGTTCATTGCATATTTCATGAGAATACTTTGATTTGTCTTCCTGGGCTTTCCTTAGAAATTTTCTATTCAGCTCCTTAACTTCTTGAGTCACTGTACCAAAAAGAATTGGCTGACCCAGAAAAATTTCAAGAAATGACATATTATCAAGATACAGTGATGATAAAGGAGGAAGTTCAGGCTGCTCTGAAGGTCTTGGCAAAAAAATAAAGCCCTAGGAATTGGTGGAATACCAACTGATATATATCAACAAACAGATGCTGCTCTAGATGCACTCACCCAGTTTTACCAAGAAATCAGGACAATCACTTGGCAACTGACTGGAGGAGACCCATATTTATTTCCATTCCAAAAAAAGACCCTATAGAGTGAGGAAATTATCATACAATATCACTTATATGACATGCAAGCAAAATCCTACTGAAGAGTATCCAGAAACAACTGGAAGAGTAGATTGACATAGAACTACCAAAAAGACCAGCTTGATTTTGAAAAGGCCGTTACACTAAAGACATTATTGCCAGTGTCATATGGATCTTGGCCAAAAGCACAAATGTCTATTTGTGTTTTGTTGACTATGCAAGGACATTTGACTGTGTGAATCACAACAAATTGTGGTAATCTTGAAAAGAATGGAAATCTCAGAAAACCTGATTATACTCATGCAAAACTTATACTTGGACCAAGAGGTAGTTATCAGACGTAGCAAGGAAACACTGCCTGGTTCAAGATCAAGAAAGGATTGTAACACGGGTAAGTAATTTCTCCATATTTTTTTCCAATCTATATACAGTAGAAATCATTTGGGAGGCTGGCCGTTATGATTAGGAATATGTCATCTGGATTAGAGGGAAACTCATTAACAATCTGTATTATGCAAATGGCACAGCCTTGCTTGTAGAAACTGAGGAGGAACTGAAACATTTGCTGAAGAAAATCAAGGACTGTAGTCTTCAATATGAATTGCAGCTCAGCATCAAAACTCAACAGTACATAACAACAACAACAACAAAAATATCGACTATGATCATCCACTTGTATCATGATAAATTATGGCTAATGAAAAAAAATTAAAAATACTATGGCTAATGTTGAGTAGAACGGAATCAGAAAACACTTTCTTGTGTTCATGAAAAATCCATTAACCTAAAAATAAAATTAAAAAACAAAACAAAACCAAGTAAAATCTTTCCCTGGACTTGGTACACGGGATTTGGACTTACATTCTCCTAAACATGAGACAGACATCAGAGGGAGAGACCAGTGGCCGTGTGTAGTGCAAGACATCACAGAAGTGACTTGTGGACAAAGTTATCATATCAAGAGGTGGCTGGGAAAGGGAGGGCTTGACAAGGTAGGCGACAGTTCAGGGAGTGGTGATGTAGCAGAGAAAGGGAAAAGATAATACACACATGCTTGGGTGGAGGGGGACAATGAAAGTATTGTTTATTTCTGTAAGGAAAGTGTCTTTCATCTGCTTGATAAAATGCTTTTATGTCAGGTATTGTTGTACAATTTGGGTGTGAGGGAAATTGGAAGAATCTGTTCTGGAAAACAATGTATTTGAATTTTGTAAAGAAACCAGTAAAATAATAATAACCCCCCAAAAGAACCATAAACGTAGGCTATACACATGGATTTCAGCTGATGGGATACACAGGAATCAGATAAATTACATCTGTGGAAAGAATTGTTGGAGAAGTTCAATATCAGCAGTAAAAACTAGGCCAGGTGCTGACTGTGGAACAGACCATCGACAACTCATATGCAAGTTCAAATTATAGCTAAAGAAGGTAAAATCCTATCCACAGGGATAAAAACTTGATCTTAAGTCTATCCCACCTGAATTTAAAAACCATTTCGGGAATAGAGGCCTTGAACACTAATGAACAAATACCAGATGAGTTATGGGAAGATATAAAGAATATTATTCATAAAGAATGTAAAAGGTCATTACAAAGAAGGAAGAAGAAGAAGAAATGATGTCAGAAGAGACTATTACACTAAAGCACCAAGAAGCCAAAGCAAAAAGAAGAAATCAAGAAGTTATTGAGCTGAATAAGATTTCCAAGGGCAGCTGGGGAAGACAAGGTAAAGTATTATAATGAAGTGTGCATGGAGCTGGAGTCTGAAAATCAAAAGGGCTGAACTTTCTTGGCATTTCTTAAGCTGAAGAAAATAAAGACCAAATTCAAGCTGGGAGTTGCAATTCTTAAGGCAGCTATTGGAAGAATATTGAATGATTCAGGAAGCATTAAAAGAAGACAGTAAGAGTATACAGAGTCATTGTACCAAAAAGAAGGGGCTGACACAGAAGAATTTTAGAAATAGCATTTGATCAAGAGGCAATGGTGATGAAAGAGGAAGTTCAGGCTGCTCTGAAGGACTTGGCAAAAAAAAATAGTCAGGAATTGATGGAATACTAACTGAAATGTTTCAACAAAGAGTTGGTGCTCTAGATGAGCTCACCAAGTTATGCCAAGACATTCTGAGGACAGCTACTTGACCAACTGACTGGGAGAGATCCATATTCCATTCCAAAAAAAAAAAGGTGACCTAACAAAGTGTGAAAATCATCTTAAAATATCACTAATATCACACACTTGCAAAGTTCTGCTGAAAATTACCAGAAATGAGTGGAACAGTATGTTGATAGAGAACCACCAGGAATACATGTTGGATTTAGAAGAGGTTGGGCACTAAAGACATTATTGCTAATGTCAGATGGATCTTGGCAGAAATCAAAGAGTACCAGAGAAATGTCTATCTGTGTTTCATTGACTATGGAAAGGCATTTGACTTTGTAGATCACAACAACTTGTGGTTAATCTTGAGGAAAATGGGAATCCCAGAAGAGTTGACAGTGCTTATGCAAAACCTATACTTGGACTGGGAAGCAGACATTAGAACAGAGCAGGGGAACACTGCATGGTTCAAAATCAAAAAAAGAGTGCATCAGGTATGCACCCTGTCTCCATACCTTTTAAATCTATATTCAGTACAGATCATTCAGGATGGAAACAGGACTTTATGAGGAGAAATGTTGTATCAAGATTGGAGAAAGACTCATCAACAAACTGCATTATGCAGATGATACAACCTTGCTTACTGAAACTGAAGAAAACCTGAAGCGTCTCCTGCAGAAGGCCAAGGACTTTTGTTTTCAGCATGGATTGAAGCTCAACGTCATGTAGACAAAGATTCACACCACTGGGCCAATTGGCAGCACTGTGATAGAGGGAGAAGAGATTGAAGTTGTCAGCAATTACAGCTTGTGCTTGGCTTCACAATCAACATTCTTAACACCAGCAGTCAGGAAATCAAAAGATGAATTGCACTGGAAAAATCTGCTGTCAGAGACCTCTTCAGAGTACTGAAAGGCAACAATGTCAGTTGAAAGACTAAGGTGCACCTAATCCAGGCCATAGTCTTCAGAGAGCATGACATTGATTAAGAATGACAGAAGAATTGATGCCTTCAAATTGTGGTGCTGGAGTTGTCTTGAACGTATTTTGGACTGCCAAGAAAACAAATAGGTCTGTCTTGGAGAGGGTGAAATGAAGTTTATCCTTGGAGACTAAGATTTTGAAGTTCTGTCTCACATACTATTGGCCTGTGGCTAGGAACGATTGGTTTTTGGGAAGGACATCATCCTTGGAAGAAGGTGGAGTGATAGTGCAGGAGAGGAAGACCTCAGATGGGATGGATTGATACTGTACAATGGGGTTGGTGTGTCAGAATTAGTGAGACTGGCTTAGGACAAGGCAAGATTCAGAGCTGCTGTACATAGGGTCTCTATAGATTGTAGGGGACTCGACAGAACATAAAAAAAAAATAAATTCCTAGATAAAGAAGCAGTTGTCCAAACAGAGCAAGGGGACCCTGCATGGTTTAAAATTAGAAAAGGCATGCATCTGCATTGTGTCCCTTATCCGTACCTAGTCAGTCTGTGCTGAGCAAATAATTCGAGCAAATCAGGAGTTTATAAAGAATAATTTACCATCAGGATTGGAGGAAAACTCATCCTGTCATTAGGCACCAGCAAGTCAGATCCAACCCAAGAAAAATCCTATGTAAAACAAAAGGAAACACAGCTCAGCTCTACATCATTCTCATAATCATTGCAATATTTTAGCCCATTGTGTCAGTCTCTCTTTTTTTGTTGTTATTTTAATGAAAGTTTATAGAAAGATTGATTTTTCATTCATTGTTGCAAATTTTCCTCTTCCCCCCCAATCCCTTCTTCCCCAATTCACTTTGTAATGCTTCTCTTATTCCAGATTATTGTCATACATATAATTCTTAATCAAACATTCCTTTCAGACAGTCTCTCATCTGTGCCAATGCAGTGCTCATTATCTATCCACTCTTCTATTCTCTTCTCAACCAGTACCCCACGTAAGTCCTATTTTATTACAGCAGTGTTATGCAGCATTTGTCCTTTTGTGACTGACGTATTTTACTCAGCATTCTGTCTTCTAGGACCACCCATGTACTATATAGTGTTTTACAAGTTCATTGTTGGTTTGTGGTTTTTTTTCTTTTTTTCCCTTTTTTTTAAAATGCTGTATAATGTTCCATTGTGTGGAGGTATCACAGATTATTTTTCATCCATTCGTTTTCTGGTGGGAGGTTGGGCTGCGTCCATCTCTTCACTATTGGGAAAAGTGCAACCAGAAATTGAGTGTACGTACAACAATTTTAGTCACAGCTCTGGTTTCTTTAGAGTATATTCCCAGCAGTGGAATAGCTGGGCAAAATGATATTTCTATTTCCAACTTTTTGAGAAAGCACCAGACTCCTTTCAGTAGTGGTTGTACCATTTTGCATTCCTACAAGGAATGAAGTTATACATGTGTTCACATTCCTACCAGTAATGAAGTTATAAAAGTGTTCAGGTCTTTTATTCATAGGGCTGCTATGAGTCATCTATGACTAGACGGCACTTAACAACAACAATAATAACAACAACCACAACCAGGAATGAATAAGAGTTCCAATCTTTCCACAACCTCATCAGCCTATGTTGTTTGCTCATATGTTGAACTTTGCTATTGTTGCTGTGGTGAGATGATATCTCATAGTTGTTGTGATGCTAGAGACTTTGAACATTACTTCACGTGTGTGTTGGTCATATGAATTTCTTCTTTTGGTGAAGTGTCTGTTTCTATCTTGTGCCCTTTTGTGATTGGATTGTTTACCTATTTTTGCTGAGACGTTGAAATATGTTATAAATTTTAGATATAAGTCCCTTAACAGATATGTCACTGCCAAACATTTTTCCCCAGTCTGAGAGTTTTACTTTTTAATTTTTGGAGTTCTTAGATGGGCATAGGAATTGTGTTTTTAGCAGGTCTCATTCATCTATTTTATTTTATACTGGTTATAGATATTTCATTATGCTTGGAAGTCTGTCCAGGTTATAGATTAGGGCTTCTAGAGTTGTTACTAGTTTTTCTTGGATTAATTTTGTAGTCTTTGGTTTCACTCCCAAGTCCTTGGTCTACCTAGAGTTTGTTTTATGTATAGTATAAGTCTTGCTTAAATTTTCTGCCAATTGTTTTACAATTTTTCCAGCACTGTTTGACATTTCCTCACTTAAATGACTTTTGTCTCTTTGTAAAATATTAATTGACCATAGGTAGATATGAGTTGATTTCTGGGTTCTTAATTCTATGCAGTTGATCGATGTGTCTGTGGCTGTACCAGTCAGATGCTGTCTTGACCATCATGGTTGTATAATAAGATTTCAGGTTAGGAAGTGTGATTCCTCTTACCTTATTTCTCTTTTACAGTAGTGTTTCACTTATTTGGAGTCTCCTCTTCTTCCAGACAAAATTGGAAATTGCCTTTTCCATCTCACTGAAGAATGGAATTGAAGTCTGAATTGGGATAACATTGAACTTTGTCTTTGGTAGAATTGTCATTTTTGTGTATTGAGTTTTCCTATCCATGAACATTGTACATCCCTCTGTTTCTTTAGTCTCTTTTGTGTCTTGCAATAATGTTTTGTAATTTTCTTTGTATAGGGCTTTAAGGTCTCTATAGATTTAGATTTGTTCCTGAGTATTTAATCTTATCAATAGCTATTGTAATAGCAATAATTTTTGTTAACTCTATTTCAATATTCTTTTTATTACTGTAGAGAAGTCCAACACATTTTTATATGCTTTTGTATCCTGCTACTTTGCTGAATTGGTCAACTATGTTCAATAGTTTTCTTACTGAATCTTTAGGGTTTTCCAAGCATACTATCATATCATCTGTATAGAGAGTTTTACCTTCTTTTTTGCCGACTTGGATGTATATTATTTTGTTCTCTTGCCTTATGGCTCTCATTAAAACTTTAAATACAATATTGAATAGAAGTGGTAGTAGTGGGAATTCTTGATTAGTTTCTGTTCTCAGGAGGAATATCTTTAATCTCTTGGGTTTTGTTCTTTTTTAATCTAATCTGCTACTCTATTGACATTCAGTGTAATTATTGAAAGGTAATATTTTATTGCTATAATTTTGTTCAGCTCTTTTTTGTGCTTTGTTACTTTGATCCATCCTCCTTCTGTGGTGTCTCTGTGAGAAGGACTTTCTTCAATATTTTATGTAACATTGGTCTTGTTTTCACAAACTCCCTTAGTTTCTGCTTTTTTGAGAATATATTGATTTCTTCACCATAGTTGAAGGATAATTTTGGTGAGAGCACTATTCTTGGTTGACAGCTGTGTTCTTTGAGTGTTTGATATATATATCATCCCAGTGTCTTCTTGCTCTCATGGTTTCTGCTAGAAAGTCAGCATACAATCTTATAGATCTCCTTTGAAAGTTTGGTTTTTTCCCTAGCTGCTTTCAGAATTCTCTCCTTGCCTTTGAGTCTGGTGAATTTTGATTATGAAATGACTTGATGTTTTTCTTTTGGGGTCTATTCTATGTGGAATTTGCTCAGCTTCTTATATACTTAATTCTTCATGATACCTGGAAAGCTTTCTTCTAGTAATTCTTTCATAACTTTCTAAGTTGCCTTTTTTTCTTCTTGTTATTAATTTCCAATTATGAGCATGTTATTCCTCTCAATAGTTTTTCACATTATTTTTAGGCTTTCTTCATTTTACTTCCTTTTTGATTCTGCTTTTTGTTCTAGCAGCTCAGTGCTGAGAGTTCTATCTTCAAGTTTGCTGATTCTGTTCCCTATCTCTTCAATTCTCCTTCCACAATTGATAGCTTCTGAGACACTGGACCTAATATTCTGGATTTCTATGTATTCTTTTTTCTAGGCTTTCTAATACCTTTTTAGTTTTATCTGCATTGTCTTGGTTTGTTTTGGGGTGGCTTTTTGTTGTTTTTGGGTTTTTTTTGTTTGTTTGTTTAGTTCCTTTGGCTTTTGTGTGAAAAATCCTGCAGTTTTTCAAGTTTTTCTTTCACCCTTTGAAAATATTCCACCGGTATTCTTTTGAATTGTGTGGCAGAAAGTTCCAGCAGACTTTCTGGATTCAGAAAATCCATTGATTCTGTATTTTAATTGCTTTTTAGAGGAGAGTATCTTGCTTTGGTTTTGTGTAGGATGTGAAGTACTCTATTCCTTCCATGTCATTGCTGTGATAGAATTTTTCTTACCTGGGTTCCTAGCAGAACCTTCTTCTGAAGACTTTGGCTAGAGAGGATACTCCTCCAGAGGAGTGAAGGGTAACTCACCATGCTTGAACATGTATCTTGTCGCTGGGCCCATGGGAAGACTGGCTTCAGCTCAACTCTCTAATTGAGAAAGGGAACTCAACTAACCCTGCCTATGGTCCTTCCTTTCGGGTCCTGTGGCAAATTTTGCTGGGCCTGGGGAGCCAACTATAAAGAGAACTTACTCTGCATCTGGTATTTCCATTCTGGTCCCCCAGATGACAAGAATGTTTACTATAGCTGGGGAGCCCTGAACTGGAGAACTTGCCTACTTCTGTTCTTTGCTCTCTGGTCTCACAGCAGCGCTCTCTGTGGCTGTTCACTCTGCCTCTCTCCCAAAGTTGGCTTGGAAGTTCACTCCAACTGAATGACTCCTGGAGGAGATCTTTCCCACATTCTGTTCCTTTTCTCTGATGTTGTAGCTACTAAGTTCTCTGTGGCTGAGAAGCCTACCAGGGAGGGAATTAACTCTGCCTCTGTCCTGGAACTACTGGGAAGATTGTGCAGGCTCCGAAGTGTACCTAAAAGCAAACTCTTACTACTTATGTTCCTTTCTCTCTGATCCTGCAGCAAAGTTCTCTGTGGCTACAAGTCCCCTGGTAAAGGAACTTGCTCAGCCTCAGTCCTGGAGCTGCTGGGAGTTTCACTTTGGCAGAAGCTCACAAAGAGGAGAGTTCACTCTGCTTCTGTTCCTTTCTTTCTGGTCCCATAGCAAAGTTCTCTGTGGTTACAGAGCCCCTTTGGAAGGGATCTTACTCTTCCTCTGTCTCAGGGATGCTGGGCTCCATCTATCTTCTTGAGGATCTTCTTTTTCATTGGCCTTCTATTTTGTAAACTTAATGTGGAGCTTTGGTGTTGTAGTCCATTAGGTGTTGCAATGAATGCTCACCTGAAGTTGACTTGTTTGAATTAGTCAGTAGCTCTAAATGAGAAACATGGCCAATATCTTCCCACATGATTTACAACCTCTAAAAACCCTCTGAAGGATCATGTGTGAGTCAGTTCTGACTCAACAGCAATGAATGAATCTACTTTATCAAGCATAATGTTGTTCTTCTCCAGGTAACTTGTTCCTACTAATAGTAAGTCCAAAGTATGTGTCATAAAGTGTTTCTATGTGTGTGTGTGTGTGTGTGTGTGTGTATAATGCATATAAGATCTGCTGGTGGACAATGATACAGCCCTGCAAGATATTATCATCTAGCTGGTACAAAGTACAAAAACTGTGCCTTTAGAAAACCATATCATTGCTCTATCAAGGTAGATATTTCTAGATATTGGGGATTTTAACTTTTTACCAAAAACAGATGAAAAGTGAAACCAAAGTTACACATTTGTTTTTCAAGTAGTCTTTAGTGAGATGCTATGAATTTTATGCAATGAGAGTGACATTAACAATTTCCTTCCTTTCGGAATGATATCCAGCATCTGAGAATAAAACTCTCTTCGCTTTGAATCATGCTGGTGAATATTCAATAAATTTTCCCAGATGTATTAATGACAATTGTTTGCTTTACACCATTTATGTTTATGAAATTTCTTAAGAATACTTTTACATAGCATGGGCAACCCATCTATAAAAAGTATATATATATATTTATTTTACATAAAATTTCTAGTTAAGTTATTTTATAAACTAGAATATTTGAGTGCACACCCTTTGGATTTCTTTTAAATGAGAGCAACTTGATTAAAACTTTCTAATTTTAAAAAATTATTTTTGTAACATGTAGATAGCACTCAATTCTATATTTCCTGTTATAAAAGAGATGATGGAAATAAATGGCAGCTCCTGGGGAAACTTCATTTTAATTGGCTTTTCAGAAGATCCAAAGGCTGAGTTCATCCTTTCTCTGGTGATCGCTGGTTTCTACACCATGACACTCACTGGCAACACAGCTATCATCTGGGTCTCCCTTCTGGACAGCCGACTCCATACCCCCATGTATTTCTTCCTCCGAAACTTGTCATTTCTGGACATTTGTTTCACTACCTGCATTGTTCCTCAGATGCTGGTGAACATCTGGAGTGGTTACAAGACGATCACCTACATAGGCTGCATGGTTCAATTTTCAACAGGCTTGGCTCTTGGCTCCACAGAATGTGTGCTGCTTGCCGTCATGGCTGTTGATCGCTATGTTGCTGTCTTGTGGCCTTTGCGTTATACTTCAATCATGAACCAACAAATATGTCAACTTCTGGCAGCTGTTTCCTGAATCTCTGGGTTTGCCAACTCTCTCCTTCAGTCATCACTAGCCATTGTTTTGCCTCTATGTGGTAATCGCCAAGTGGACCATTTCCTTTGTGAGATCCTGGCTATTATCAAGCTATCTTGCGTGGACACAGGTCCGACTGAATCGAAAATGTTAATTGGACGCCTGATCATTCTTGCCATCCCAGTGTCTATCATCCTTACCTCCTATACCTGCATCGCCAGAACTGTGGTGAAGATGCAATCTGCTGAAGGACGAAAAAAGGCTTTTGGGACATGTGCCTCCCATTTGGTGGTGGTCTCACTCTTCTATGGGACCATCATGTTCATGTATCTTCAGCCTAAGAATAACTACTCTCAGAATCAGGGGAAAATCCTGGCCCTTGTTTATACCATTGTTGCCCCTACTATGAATCCACTCATCTATACCCTGAGGAACAAAGATGTAAAGAGGGCAATGAGAAAAGTGATCTGGAAGGATGTAGTTTAAGAAATTATGGGTTCTGGATTTACGAGTCACAGAGATTACTTGGACAGTAGATTAATGGTAGAAAGAATAGTTTTCTTTTTAGATTTTAGTCAAACTGATTTAAAATTAATGAAACCATCAATTACAACCTAAGTGTAGAATTATTGTTACCAATTCTGATAATTTTGGTTTTGTAAAAATTAATCCTATAGATAATAATGGATTTTTAATCAAGATTTATGATGTGAGTACTTTGTGATATTTGCTTTTTTTTCCTGGTGGGATTATTAGAGCCACATGGTTCTACAGGATTCTGTACATTTCTGAGATAAAGTAAGCAGGGAGATAAGAACTATTCTCCAGTTTACATATAAAAATACATAATATATTGTATTTCACACTCGTCTTTATTCACATTGTGTTTCATACAATCTTTTTCATACGTTATGTTTTATAAAATCAATCAACTCTGGACCTTGCCCATCATTACCCTGTCTTTTGACCCATGTCACTCCCATTTGCTTCCCCACATCTCTCCACACACCAAGCTGTGCAGCCTTGTGGTTTCACCCCTACCTATCCTCACCTCTTCATTCTCTTCATCTCTTCTCCCTCCTTTAGTTCCTGTACATATTTTACTAGTTATCTTTCTATTTTTACAATAATGATCTTATGCAGTATTTATCTTTATGAGACTGCATTAGATCACTCAGCATAATGCTCTCCAGCCTCGTTCATGTTACGAAGTCTTTTTCAAAATTGTTGCTCCTGCATTATTTACCATCACGCAAACATAGAAACAGCCCAGATGTCCAACCACAAATGAATGGATTGAGAAATTATGGTACATTCACACAATGAAATACTACGCAGCACTCAGGAGCAATAATTCTGTAAATTATTACCTAACTTGGGAGGAACTAGAAAGCATTATGTTGAGTGAACCAACTCAATCCCACAAGGAAAATATAGTACAAAACCATTACTGTAGAATGAGTATAAGGATCTAAGTGGGGGATTGGAAGCAGAAGAAGGAGAGTGTGCAGGGGGAGGGAGAGATTAATCATGGGGTTGTACAATATGATTGGTGGGGGGAGTGAGGGAAATGTAAGGAATCTGTTATGTAAAACAATGCATTAGAATTCTGTGAAATAATAATAATAATAATA
>NW_006399971.1:3588564-3596103 GCF_000299155.1 Elephantulus edwardii
CTGCAAGAGGGGCAATCTCCTCCTGTACCAGTCGAATCCAATTTGATGGTACACACAAAAAATAATAAAATAAAATTTAAAAAAGGTATATGCTATGAATAAACAATTGAATGTACAAATATAAAAAAAAACAAGCCACAATGTATATGAATTAAACATGGTGTAAAGGAATATTATATGAAGACCAATAAAAATATTTAAAAAATAGATAATAAAAGATCAGTCCAAACAAAGGAAAATAATAACTAATACATTTCATGAAAGAAAATGGAACAAAATAATTCAGAGATAAGTATTCAGAGATAAAATAATTCAGAGATAATATCCTGCTGTGTCCTTACATCATTTTTACTAGATTCTATTGAGTGCATTTTGACTCATAGTGACATGCGACAGAATAGAACTGCCTACATAGCTTTCTCGGTTATGTCAAGGAAAATTCCATTTGTGTGAGTTCTTTTACTACATCTTTAAATGAGTGCTGAGACTTTTACACATGTGGAATAATGGAACAAAAAGTATTCACAGCATTAATGGAAATGTGTCACTAACATGAAGAAGAACAGTATTTGTTTATGTTTATTTATTCACTCATATGATCAAGGATGAGTGTTTAAAATGTGTGGCATAGATATAGATATGATAGTAATTTATTTAACACATATAATTAAGATAGGCAAATAGACTGGAAGCATGTTGTTTGTTGTTATGTGCCATTGAGTTGGGTACAACTCATAGTGACCCTATGAAGAGTGGATCTGAGCCCCATCATATCCTGTGCCATCTTCACACTTCATAACACGCTAGGGCCCATTGCAGATGTCACCATGTCAGTCCATCTGATTGAAGATCTCCCTGTCCATTTTGACCCTCCATCTTTCCAAGCTTCATGTCTCTCTCCAAGGAATAGCCCCTCCTAGTAGCATTCCTGAAGTATGTGAGGCTAAGCCTCATCATCCTTGCCTCCAAAGAGCACTCTGGCTACACCTTCTCCAAGATGTATTTATTTGTTCTTTTGGCAGTCCACGGGATGTCCAGCATTCTTCTCCAACAACATAGGACAAAGGCATCAATTCTTCTTCTGTCATCCCTATTCATTGATCAGCTCTGAGATGTATAGCAAGTAATTGAAAAGACCATGGCTTGAATCAGACACACCTTAGTCTTCAAACTGACATCATTATTTCTCAATAATTTGGAGATGTTCCTAACTTGAGACTTTCCCAGTGAAACATGTCTCCTTATTTTCCGGTACTTAGGTTGTTAATTGTGGATCCAAGTAAGATGAAGTTGTTGACAGTTTCAATCTCTTCTTCAGCCATCATGATGTTGCTTATGGTCTAGCTATGAGAATCTTTGTTTTCTTGACATTGAGATGTAATCCATACAGAAGGCTGTATTCCTTGATCATGGAAACATGAGACAATAGTAACATGACGCTTGCTATAATGGAGCTATGCAAAGGAGAAATGAGCATTGGCTATTCAACAAAGCTCTGACAAATGGATGGTGTGTAATGCAAACCTTAAAGAATGAGTGCCGTTTTAAGCTAATCAAAGCAGTGTGTTGGAAGTAGTGTGTTGTTGTTGGTCAGTCAGCCATGATGTCTGTTGTTGAAGGAGAGCAGCACAATGAAAGCAAGGAAAGGAGGTTGCAGAAGCAGAAAAGGGTTGCATCAAGGAAGTTGAATTGAGTTAATCTCATTCTGCAGCATATCAAAGTTAGCTTCAGATTTCAAACAGGCAAGTAAGTTTCTTGAGAAAAAGTCAGAGAGGTAGCTTATGTGGAGCTGCAATAGTCCGAAAGACCATGAATATCTAGGGAAAAGGAATGAAGATGCATAGAATTTGCTCTTGTGGCCTAGTCTGTAGGAAGTTGCGCTGCCAGCCTAAATGCAGCCAGTTCAAATCAACTAGAGCTCTAAAGGAGAAAGATGGACAATCTCGTTTTATGTGATTTACAGCCTTGAAAAACCACTGAAGAGTCAACTATGAGTTGGCTTTGATTTCAAAGCAATGAATTCTTTTAATAAGATAAGGGAAAGCCTTTTTGGAAAGGTAAATAAGGATGATATTGTTGTTAGGTGTCAATGTGTCAGATCTAATTCATGGATATCTTATCCAAAGTGCCCTGTGCTGCACCATCATTGTTATGTTTGAGCCCATTGTTGCAGCCATTGTGTCAATACAGCTCATTGAGGACCTTTTTCTTTTTCACTGACCTGCAGCTTTTCTATGCTAGATGTCGGAATGGTCCTACTGAATACACGCCCAATGTATGTGAGATGAAGTCTTGACAACTTCACTTTCAAAGATTATTCTGCTTGTATTTCTTCCATGACTAATTTGATTTTTCTTTTGGTAGTTCATGAATAATCAATATTCTTTGTCAACATCATAATTTAAAGGTATCTAACTTTCTTCATTCTTATTTATTCTTTATCCTGTTTTTGCATGCATGTAAGGTACACATCAGTTCTCAAGCTTAGTTTGAGGATGGCACTCCTTAGTTCTCAAAATGAATCTTTGTTTTTTTAATTTTTTTTTGTTAATTTCAATTAACATTTACAGAGATTTTGGATTTCCATTCATTCATTGTTGCACTTTTCTCCCTGCCCACTCCCCCAACCCCCAGTGCGCTCTTCTCTTTGAAAAGTAAAAGAAAAATTCCTTTGTTGGTATACAATCCCCCCTGCACCCACCCACCCCCACCCCAAGTATACTTCACTCTGCAACCTTCATTCTGGGCTCTTATGATAATCAAAATGTCCTATAATATATTGCTTTTAAACTGTTCCCTCCCTCATCCGTTTCAATGCAGTATATAAAATTTATCCAGTTTTTCTCATTCTTACCCCAACCCTGATGTCAGTCCCATTCTATTGCAGTGGAACTTTGCAGTGTCTGTTCTTTTGTGACTGAGATATTTCACTCAGCATAATGTCCTCGAGGGTCACCCATTTTTAATAATATTGCATGAGTTCCTTGTTTTTCAATGCAGTGTAGTATTCCATTGTGTGACTATACCACAGCTTCTCTATCCATTTCTTTGTTGATGGGCACTTAAGTTGTTTCCAACTCCTTGCTCTTGTAAACAAAGCTGTGATAAACATGGGTGTGTGTATATCTGATTGGATAGCGGTTATGGTCTCTTTAGGGAATATTCCCAGTAGTGGAATTGCTGGGTCAAATGGTATTTCTATTTGCAACTTTTTTGAGAAAGCGCCACACCACTTTCCACAGTGGTTGCACCATTTTACACTCCCACCAACAGTGAATAAGGGTTCCAGTCTCTCCACCTCGCCAGCATTTGTTGCTTGCTGTTCTGTTAAATTTTGCTATTCTTACTGGGGTGAGATGATATCTCATAGTTGTCTTGAATCTTTATTACCATTGGCTATTGATCATCTGGTACTTCCTCAAATGACCATCCAATGACTATTTCTTTAGTTCAGTGACTCAGTGGGTTCCTTACATCTTCCCTTGATGCTTACTGTGCCATGTAATACCTTGTCCATAGAATATTTCAATATTGTAATTTGAGTTTTGATTTTCCACCCTCCCTTCTTTCTGCTTGAGAAATGTATAGCCTATTCTTTAGTTTTCTAACGTCAGGTTGTCACACATTTCATTATACTTTACTTTGTCTTTTCAACTCACCCTTTGAAATAAAATGTTGAGTTCTTTTACTTCATTTATACCACTTACTTTAGCTACTCTGGCTTCAAAGACAAGTTTCAGAGACTCTTCTGATACCCATTTTGATCTTTTTAATGACTTCTTGACTTATGTATGTGTGATATTCTAGATGCCATTCCGCAACTCATCTGGTTTTTTGTCATTAAGGTTCAATGCATGAAATCTGTTCTTGAGATGTCCTCTAAATTCACATGATTTATATTCAAGGTCATATTTTGATGTTATGGATTTGTGGATATTTTTTTGGTTTTTTTTAAAATAAATTTTTATTTTATACTTGTTTGCTTACAGAATTTGTATACATTGTTTTTCATATCAGATCTTTCCAAATTCATTTATCCACCTCTCCCTCTACCCATAAAATTGTGTGACCCTATGATTACCCCCTAATTCTTAGCCATCTACTCCTAATCTCCCCCCTTGAATCTTTATACCTATTTTACTAGTTATCTATTTCTATAATAATGCTCTTAAACAGTTTTTGTACTTATGGGACTGAGTTAGTTCACTTAGCATAATACTCTCCAGTCCCTCCCAAGTTATGTAATAATTTTTTCAAATCATTGCTCCTGCACACTATATAGTATTCATCCCATCATATGATTGTCCCACAATTTCTCAATCCATTCGATCGTATTTGGGCATCTGGGATGTTTCCATGTTCTTGTGATGGTGAATAACACTGCTATGAACATTGGCATACAAATCTTCATTTGTGTCTCATTTCCAATTTTCTCAGAGTATATTCCAAACAGTGGAATAGCTTAATCATTTAGAATTTCTATATTCAGCTTTTTAAGGAAATGCCAGACTATCTCCCAGAGTGTTGTACCATCTTATAACCCTACTAGCAATGTAGAAGAGTTCCTATTCTCACCACATCCTCCGCAACATTCTTTACTTGCTGTATGGACTTGTTTTTATTTTCTTCAGCTTCAACCTTTACTTTCATATAAGCAATTGATCATCTGTTCCTCAGGTCATCACTGGTATTATTCCAACTGATAATGTTGAGTTTCTCATCTGTTTTTACAAGTATAGTCAATCTGATTCAGTCATTTCTTCTACGAAGAGATGTTCATATTTGTTGTTATCAGTTTTAGACACTGTTGAGCTGCCACAAACTGATAGCTTTTCTATAAATAGTAGAAAGAAACTCTGCCCAATTCTGTGCTATCTTCATAATTTTTGCTATGTTAAACACATTGTTGCAGGTAGTGTTAGCCCATCTCATTGAGAGTCTTCTACTCTTTCCCTGACCCTACACTTTTTCAAGAATGTAGTCCTGGAGTCCTTCTCTGAGAACTAGCTTATGTTGCTGATAACATGACAAAAATATCTGATATAAAATCTTACGAGTTGGACAATGACTAAGGAGGGTAGGAGGAGAATTGATGCCTTTGATCTGTGGTGTTGGAGAAGAGTACTGAGGGTACCATGGACTGCTAGGAAAACAAACAGATTCATCCTGGAAAGGGTTAAACCGGGTGGCTCCTTGGAGGCAAGGATTCTGAGACTCTGTCTAACATACTTTGGACATGTTATAAGGAGGGAGAGGTCCTTGGAGAGGGACATCATGCTTGGTAGGGTGGAGGGACAGCGCAGGAGGGGAAGGCCCTCTATGAGGTGCATTGATTCAGTGACTGGGGTAACCGGGATGGGAGCGTCAGAGACAGTGTGATTGGCACAGGACAGAGCAGAGTTTAGGGCTGTTGGACGTAGGGAGGCTATAAGTTGCAAGCGACTCGACCGCACATAACAACAACAACATATATGCATCTAAGGAACATTGCTACTGCACTTCTTGAAAGACAGATATGCTTGTTCTGTTGGAAGAGATACAGTCAATACTTTTTGCCAACACCAAAATTAAGAGGAATCGTTTTTTTCTTTTTTTCTTTCCTTATATATTGTCCACTTTCACATGAATGTGAAGCAACTGAAAATATATGGTTTAGTTCAAGTGCACTTTAGTCTAAAAAGTAATATCTTTGCTCATTAGCACTTTAAATAAACTCTTTGGAGCATACTTGTCCGATGCAATGTACCATATTTCAATCAGTAGTTAATTTTCTAGAGTGTAGAGGCCATGGTCTTCACAATTACTTGCTTGCATCAGAGAGCTGGATAATAACTAAGGATGATAGAAGAAGGATTGGTGCTTTTGTGTTGTGATACTGGAGAGTAGTGTTGGACATACCATGGGCTGCTAGGAGAACAAAAAATTCTGCTCTGGAGAGGGTAAAAACAAGCTACTCTCTGGAGGCAAGGATTTTGAAGTTCTAGCTCACATACTTTGTGATTGTGGACAAGAGGGATTGGTCCTTGGAGAAGGACATGATGGTTGGAAGGGTGGAGGAACAGCACAGGAAAGAAAGACCCCAAATAAGATGAGTTGACTCAGTTACTAAAGAAATGGGATTAGGTATTTTAGGAATGATGAGATTGGCTCATGCTAGGTTAGGGTTCAGAGGTAATGTACATAAGGTCAGTATGAATTGCAGGCAACTTGAAGGCACACATAAGCAACAACATATGGTAAAGAATTTATATTATAAAAAGGAGCTAGGGGATTATTTTTTTCTTGAGCTACATTTTATTTTTATTTTAAAAGATCATTGCAAAGATAGAGGGGGATGAAAAGACCAAGATGGATGTGAGAAGAGACTCTGAAAATTGCACTAGAACATCAAGAAGCCAAAGCAAAGGGGGAAAAAAAATCAAGAAGTTGAAGAAATAAACAGAAGATTTGAAAGGGCAGCATGAGAAGATAAAGAAAAGCAATATAATTAAATATGCAAAGAGCCGAGTCAGAAAATAAAAACGGACAAACTTGCTTGATATTCTTAAGCTGAGGGAACTGAAGAAAAAAGTCAAGCCTCAAGTTGCAATATTTAAGGATGCTACGGGCAAAATGTTGAATCACCCAAGAAGTATCAGAAGAAGATAGAAGGAATACACAGTCATTGTACCAAAAAGAATTGGATGACACAGAAGATTTTCATAAAACAACATATGATCAAGAGACAATGGTCGTGAAGGAGTAAGTTCAGGCTGCTCTGAAGGAATTGGTAAAAATACAAGGCCTCAGTAATTGACAGCATAAGCTGACATATTTCACCAAACAGATTCTGTCTTGGACATGCTCACATGGCAAGAAATATGAAGGCCAACTACTTGGCCAATTGACTAGAAGAGATTGATATTTATTCCTATCGCCCCAAAAAAGGTGATTTGATAGAGCATGGAAATTATTAAACAATATAAAAAATATCACACACACAAAATTCCTGCTGAAGATTATGCAAAAATGACTAGAAAATCACATTAACAGAGAAATACCAGAAATACAAGATGGATTTAGAAGAGGTTGTGACACTAGAAACATTGTAGCCAATGGTAGATGGATCTTGGCTGAAAGCAGAGTACCAGAGAAATATCTGTCTGTGCTTCATTTACTATGCAAAGGCTGTGTAGATCACAACAAATTGTGGCTAACCTTGAGAAGAATGAGAATCCCAGAATACTCGATTTTGTTCATGTAAAACCTATACTTAGACCAGGAGGCAATCATCAGAACAGAGCAAGGAAGCACTGCATGAGGGGGGAAAAAAGCTAAAAAAACTAAGTAATGAAGTTTATAGTCCTTGGTTTTAGTCCTAGGTCCGTGATCCACCTTTAGTTGGTTTTTGTATATGGAGTGAGGTGTGGATCTTGTTTGAGTCTTCTGCAGATAGTTTTCCAATTTTGCCAGCACAATTTATCAAAAATGCAGTCATTTCCCTTGTTGTTGTTGTTGTTATGTGCCGTCGAGTCGTTTCCGACTCATAGCGACCCTATG
>NW_006399971.1:3598043-3601702 GCF_000299155.1 Elephantulus edwardii
AATTGTGTATACTGCACTGAAACAGATGAGGGACTGAATAATTTAAAAGCGATGTATGATAGGGTATTACGGTTATCACAAGAGTCCACAACTAAGGTTGCATAGTGGAACGTACTTGGGGGGGGTGAGAGGGGTGCTGGGGGATTGTGTACCAGGGAACGAGTGTTTCTTTTACTTTTGAAAGAGAGGAGTGAACTTGGGGGGTGGGGGGAGTGATGGGCAGGGAGAGAAGTGCAGCAATGAATGAATGGAAACCCAAAATCTCTGTAAATGCTCATTAAAATGATTAAAAAAAAACAACCAAAAAACTAAGTAAGTAGTATGTCAGGGATGCATCCTAACTCCATACCTTTTTAATCTATATGTGGAACAGATAATTGAAGAGGTTGGATTTTATGAGGAGTGTGGCATCAGGATCTGAGGAAGACTGGTCAACAGCCTGTGTTAGGCAGATGATACAACTTTATTTGCCAAACAAGAGGAGGACCTGAAGTGTTGCTGCAGAAGGTCAAAGACTTTAGTCTTCTACAATATGGATTGAAACCAAACATCAAGAAGACAAAGATTCTCACCACTGGGCCAACTGGCAGCACTATAATAAATGGAGAAGATCTTGAGGTTGCTAACAATTTCAGCTTACTTGGCTCCCCAATCAACACTCTTGACACCACCAGTTAGAAAATTCAAAGTTGAATTTCATTTGTGAAGTCTGCTGTCTGGTACCTCTCTACAGCGCTGAAGAGCAATGATGTCAGTCTAGAGAATGCTGTGCCTGATCCAGGCCATGGTATTTGCAATTACATGCTATGCATAAGAGAGCTGGACAATAACTAGGGATGATAGAAGGAGAATTGATGCCTTTGAGCTATGATGTTGGAGAAGAGTATTGAATATACCATGGACTGCTAAGAAAACAAATAGGTTTGTCTTGGAAAGGGTGAAGCTGGGCTGCTCCTTGGAGGCAAGGATTCTGAAGCTTCATCTGACATAGTTTGTACATGTTGCAAGGTGAGGTCAGTCCTTAGGAATGTCATGCTTGGGAGGGTGGGGGTAGAGCACAGGAGAGAAAGACCCTCGATAAGATGGATTGATTCAGTGACTGGAGTAACAGGGATAGGTGTTTCAGAGATAGTGAGATTGACACAAGATAGGGCAGAGTTTAAGGCCGTTATACATAGGGTCACTATGAGTCACAGGCAATGTGACAGCACATAACAACAACAACAATCTGTGGTCATACATAGGGGTTTTGAAGCCCTGTTATTTCAGATGTGGATGACCAATCTTTCTCCCTAGTCTGTCTTTATTTGGGTGCTCAGTTTTAGAGCAATAATTGACAGACAAGCATTTTACCCCAAAGAGCTGATAAGAGTATGTAGGTAACTGGAGCTGGTCCCAGAACCTACCCCTTAATTGCATGTGCTATGTTCTCACCCTCACTTTGCCCTGCCAGCATCTAGCTCAGTTCTTTCTCCTTGCTCTTTTGACATCTCCCATCCCCTGCCTTCAGCCAACTTTGGTTATTGGCTCAGACCTCTCACCCCCTCTGTCTTCCCACTTCCTCTCCACTCTCCTGTAATAGTGGTGCTCATGGCAAGGCTGAGAGCATGTGACAGGGCTGAGAGCCCACAAAGGAGCTAAGAGCCTGCTGCGGGGCTGGACTTCTGGACCTAGTATTGTTGGGGCAGCTCCTTCTCACATACTTGAGCATGTTCCCAGGAGGGACCAGTCCTTGGAGAAGAGCATCATGCTAGGAAGGTTGGAGGGACAGTGTAAGAGAGTAAGACCATGGATATGATGGATTGACTCAGTTACTTGGGTAATGGGATTAGATGTGTCAAAGACAATGAAATCGGCTCAATATAGAACAGAAATAAGAACTGTTGTTAATAGGGTCACTTTGAGTCACAAATGGCTTAATGGCATATAACAACCTCTGTGTTCAACTGATACTTTACAAAGAAACAAAATCTATGTAATGGGGAAACATCAACTTCTTAAACAAATAGTTCTGGCAAAACTGGACTGCTAACTGCAAAAAGTTGAAGCCGGATCCACATCTCACATTATACACAAAATCAACTCAAGGTGAATCAGAGACCTAGGAGTAAAGCCCCAAACAAACAAACAAAAAAATCATAAGAGACTATGTGGGGCCAAGTTTAGAAAGTCTAGCCTATGGTCTAAAGATGCTGACAAATACAGACAAAAATGCACAAGTAGGAGAGGATAAAATTTATAAATGAGACTTTCTAAAAAATAAATACCTATGTACATCAACAATATTTTTCCAACAGGGTGAAAAGAAAACCTACTGATTGGGAAAATATATTTGGAAATACCTTCTCAGACAAGATTGTCATAACAAAAGTTAACAGAATACTACAGGGCCTTCACAAGAAAAATTGATAACTCAATTACAAAATGGACAGAAGACATGGAAAACTTTTCACAGAGGAAGACCTTTGGATGGCCAACAGACACATGAAGAAATGCTCAAAATCACTGGCAATAAGAGAGATGCAAATAAAAAACACAATAAAATACAAACCATCTCACCCTAGCAAAGTAACAGGACAGAAAGCAATAAATGTTGGAGAGAATGTGGAGAGGTTAAAACTCTCATACACTTTTGGTGGGATTGTAAAATGGTACAACCTCTCTGGAAGGCAGTTTGGTGTTTCTTCAAAAAGCTGAATATAGAAACTCCATATGACCCAGCTTCTCCACTGTTATGAATTTACTCCAAGGAAATTAGAACTGAAACACAAACATAAATTTGTATACCAATTTTCATAGCAGCATTATTTATAATTCCAAGAATGTGGAAACTGCCCAAATGTCCAGCCACAATTGAATAAGTTGAGAAAATGTGGTACATTCACACGATGGAATACTGGGTGACACACAGGAACAAGAATTGAAAAAAAAATAGTACTTTGGAGTGACTGGAGGGTTTAAAGCTGAGTGAACTAACTCTATCCCATAAGGACAAACACTGCAAAGACCATGATGATAAAAATAGAAGGATAACTAGTAAAATGTGTATAATGGCCCAAGAGAGAAAGGTATGGGAGAAGAGGGGAGAGGATGGGTAGGGGGAAAAAAATCACAGGATCACACAATTTGGTGAGTGGAGGGAGGGAGTAAAGGAAATGAGAAAGATCCTTTAGGGACCTGAAAAGATGTGGTGATAAATTTTATAAAACAAATGTATATAATAATTGTATCAAACAGAATGAGAATGAAGGAAAATATGAAACACAGTAATGTATGAATTTTGTAAGCAAACCAATATAAAACAAAAATTTTAAAAATCCATAGTAATAGCCTTTTCTCATATTTACTGAAATATTCCTAATTTTTATTCTTCATTATTTGTATCTCAGAAGCTGAGCTAAGAGTTTTTATAGGCTCAGGAGAAAGAGAAATGACTGGGCAGCACATCCAGGGCTGCATTGGTTAGTTAAAACATGTCACGTGGAGAAACTGGAACCCTTATTCACTGTTGGTGGGAGTGTAAAATGGTGCAACCCCTGTGGAAAGCAGTATGGCGCTTTCTCAAAAAAGTTGCAAATAGAGATACTATTTGACCCAGCAATTCCACTACTGAGAATATACCCAGAAGAGACCATAACTGACACTCAAGCAGATATATG
>NW_006399971.1:3603772-3606639 GCF_000299155.1 Elephantulus edwardii
AGGAGGGTAGAGAAAACAGTGCAACAATGAATGAATGAAAACCCCAAATCTCTGTAAATGTTCATTAAAACTAATAAAATTTAATAATAATTAAACAAACAAACAAACATGTCACTATCCCATCAATCCCTAGGGTCTTATTTTTGCCGATGCCTTCAATGCAGTTTAAACTTCTCCCTTCATTACTATTATCTCTTGTTCATAAGGGACTTACTGAAATGTTTCAGTAATTCTTTTTGGTACAGTAATTCTATGTATTCACTCTATTTTATTTTTATGTTTCCTGGGTAATCCAAGATTTTACTCATGTTGTTGTTGTTGTTATGTACTGTTGAGTTACCTGCAATCCTACGTAGAGCTCTGAAGTCTGCTGTATCCTGAGCCAGTCTCATTCATTCCAATACACCAACCCCCACTGCCCCAGTTACTGTTATCAATCAATCCATCTCATCCAGGTCTTCCTTTCCTGCACTGTCCCTTCGCCCTTCTAAGCATGATATCCTTCTCCAAGGATGGGACCCTCCTGGCCTAGCCTTAAAGGAGAAACTTTGTTTCACCCTCTCCAAGACAAATCTATTTGTTTTCTCCGCAGTCCATAGGGTGTTCAAGACTTTTCTCCAGTATCACAATTCAAAGACATCGATTCTTCTTCTTAGTATCCTTAAATATTACAACCTGAGGCTTGAATTTATTTTTTTCAGCTTGAGAAATGCCGAGTTAGTTCTTCCCTTTTAAAATATATTTTTTATTATTAATTTTTTTAGTTGCTCAATAAGTGCTTATTAAATGAATAAATAATAGTGTGGATAATGCCTTCATAAATGTTGAAATAAACTAGGTTTGACTTAGAAACATGAGATAAATCACTACAACATTTTAAATATAAACCAAATGTTCTCACACACAGATCTAAAAAAAATTTTTTTTACAAAAGTCCTTAAATTGCTCAGGTGCATGGATAGCTTTGGAGAACCGTGTTCTGTTACTTTTGATGTTTTCTTTTATTATTTTTTTTTATAATTTTAATGAACATTTATAGAGAATTTGGATTTCCATTCATTCATTGCTGCACTTCTGTACTCACCCAGCCCTCTCCCCCCGCCCCCTAGTTCGCTCCTCTCTTTCAAAAGTAAAAGAAAGACTCCCTCCCTGGTACAAAATCCCCCCGCACCCCTCCCACCGCCCCAAGTACATTCCACTATTATTATTAATTTTAATGAACATACAGAGATTATGGATTTCTTTTCATTCATTGTTGCATTTTTCTCCCTGCTCACCCCTCCCCGCACAGCTCGCTCTTCTCTTTGAAAAGTAAAAGAAAAATTCTTCCATCGTTATACAGTCCCTCCCCCCTTCCCAGTCCACTCCAATATGCATCCTTCATTTTGGACTCCTGTCATGACAAAAATACCTAATCAAATATCATTTTCAATCATATTTCTCTCCCTCATCTGTTTCAGTGAAACCATTTCTTTGCTTTTTATTGTCCAATTCCAACTTTCTGTGCATTCCATTACAATTTTTTGCTTTGTCTTCTTAAGCTTCCCTTTGAAACCTTTGACCATCTTTTTACTTCAGCATCTTTCCTTCCTTTTTAGACAGCTTAACGCTCTTGTGCAATTTCCAGAGTCTCTTCTGACATCCATTTTGGCTTTTTCTTTCTGCTATGTCTTTGTAATTATCTTTGACCCTCTTCATGGATGATACCCTTGAATGTCATCCCCCAACACACCTCGTCTTTGATTATTGGTGTTAAATGCTTTGAATCTATTCTTAATATTATTTTTAAAATCAGTTGAGATAGACTCAAGACTATATTTTGTTTCTTACGGACTTATTTACATTTCCTTTAGCCTCAATTGGAACTTTTACTTAATTAATGGTCTATTGCACTGTCTGCACCTGGCCTGATTTTGACTGTGGATATTGAGCTTCTCCAATAATTCCTTCCATGGTTGTAGTCAAACTGATTCCTGTGCAGTTTACCTGGTCAGGTCCATTTATTAGTTACCATTTGTGGTTTTTAAAAAATAAATGGAATTTCAAAACTCCTTGAACATACAGAATTCAGTCATTCTGTTTCTGGTCTCATTTCTATCACCAAGTCAATAATTTCCCACTGCTATTCCTTAATTGTTTCCAGCATTTAAATTCCAGTCACCAGGTATCAGTAACACATCTGAATTGTATATTTGATCAATTTCAGACTGTAAGATTCGGTAAAAATCTTCACTGTCCTCCACTTTGGCTTTAACTATAGGGATGTATATTTGACTAATATTCATATTAACAGGTTTTACTTGTATGTATATGGAAAATATCACTCAAAACATTGATTCAAGATAGAACTTGAAATTCTTTTTAATTATGACTGAAACACCATTCATCGTTTGTTTTTCATTACCAGCATAGTATATCATATGATTGATTCAAAGTTGCCAAAGCTAGTTCAGCTCATCTCATTAATGCCTTGAAAGTCAATATCCATGCATTCTACTTAATTTTTCACAAAATCTAGTTTTCCAATATTCATACATTCTGTATATTTCATATTCCAACTAGTGAGGATATTTGCCGATGATTCCTCCTTGTTTTGAGTTCCAATTTGGGCTCTACCTCTAATACTGCAGCAATCCGTGTTTCTCTACAGTTCATAGAGTTTTTCAGAGGCCTACTTTTTTTTTCACTTTTTTATTAAGTTTTAAAAAAATTAATTTAAATGAAAGTTTACAGAGACTTAGGGTTTCCAGTTAATCATTGTTGCACTTTTCTCCCTGACCATTAAATAATTTTAATGAACATTTACAGAGAATTTGGATTTCCATTCATTCATTGCTGCACTTCTCTACCCGCCCAGCCCTCTCCCC
>NW_006399971.1:3607804-3617602 GCF_000299155.1 Elephantulus edwardii
TTTTTTTTTATATGGAGTGAGGTGTGGATCTTGCTTGAGTCTTCTGCAGATATTTTTCCAATTTTGCCAGCACCGTTTGTTACAAAGGCTGTCATTTCCCCACTTAACTGATTTCATCTCCTTGTCAAAAATCAGTTGACCATATGTAGATGGGCTGATTTCTGGGCTCTCAATTCTATTCCATTGATCTATGTGCCTGTAATTGTACCAGTACCATGCTGTCTTAACCACCACAGCAGTGTAGTAGGATTTGAAATCAGGGATGAGATGAGAGGCCTACTTTTTAAGAAGTGGATGTAAAGTCCTGCTTCCTAGTCTGTCTTAATCTAAGGCCTCTACTAAACGTATCCACTTTAGGTGACTCTTGTAGCATTTGAAATACTGTGGCATAGCTTTCAGCATCACAGAAAACCACAAGTTATCACGTACAGCAAACTGACAGACAAGTGCTATAGTAATTAGAATAACGAATTCCTCCAATACAACAAACTGACAAATTACTGTTGTACTGTTACTAGCAAATGAAGCATACAGATATCATGTCACCAAATCAGTTGAAGCCTGCATAGACATGGCAGAATGTGCTCTTTGAGAATGTTGGCACATTCTGTCTAAGACTCAAGGAAGGCATACTGTGGTAACATCCAGATAGGGATACCCTTCAAAGCTTGTACTTTACACAAGTACTGTGGGTCCAAAGGGGCTGTATGATAAAAAAAGGTCCTACTTCTTGGGTAAAACTGCTCCAAAATGAGTCCCTAACCATTAAAAAAACTCAAGCTGGTTTTAGAAGAGGTCATGGTACTGGAGATACCATTGCTCATATCAGATGTATCTCGGCTGAAAGCCATGAGTACCAGAAGGATTTCTATTTGTTTTTTACCAACTAAATAAAGACATTTGACTCTGTGGATCACAACGAATTATGCCTAACGTTGAGAAAAATTGGAATACCAGAACCTGATTTGCCTCACATAAAACGTACACATTGACCAGGTAACTGTTGTCCAAACAGAGCAAGGGAACATTGCATAGTTCAAAATCAAGACAACAGTTGTCGGGGACGTAGCCTTTCTCCATACCTTTTCAATCTATATGCAGAACAGATCAATCAGAAGGTTGGCCTTTATGAAGAAGAATGTGGCGCCAGTATAGGATGAGGATTAATTAACAGCCTGAGTTATGTCTTTGGGCTTGTAGCATAGCTACTTATCACTAGTCCATCAGAGCTCCCTTCCTAAACACATACATACCTATTAAAAATCAATTCAAAAAATATGTGTAAGTTACAAACATCTAGAGTTACAGAAACTTGAAGCTCAGCTTCCCATCATGTTTATTATATGTTGTTGTTGTTGTTATGTGCCGTCAAGTCGCTTGCGACTCATAGCGACCCTATGTACAACAGCCCTAAACTCCGCTCTGTCCTCTGCCAATCGCACTGTCTCTGACACTCCCATCCCAATTACCCCAGTCACTGAATCAATCCACCTCATAGAGGGTCTTCCCCTCCTGTGCTGTCTCTCCACCCTCCCAAGCATGATATCCCTCTCCAGGGACTGGTCCCTCCTCACAACATGTCCAAAGTATGTTAGATGGAGCCTCAGAATCTTCGCTTCCAAGGAGCCACCCGGTTTAACCCTTACCAGGACAAATCTGTTTGTTTTCCTAGCAGTCCATGGTATTCTCAATACTCTTCTCCAGCACCACAGCTCAAAGACATCAATTCTCCTTCTATCCTCCTTGGTCATTGTCCAACTCTCTGATGCATAACAAGTGATTGCGAAGACCATCAGACTCACCTTAGTCTCCAGAGAGACACCATTGCTCTTCAGTACTTTGGAGAGGTCCCTAACAGCAGACTTTCCCATGGCAATGCGCCTTTTAATTTCCTGGCTGCTGGTGCCAAGACTGTTGACTATGGAGCCAAGCAAACTAAAGCTGTGTACAATCTCAATCTCTTCACCATCCATCCTGATGCTGCCAATTGGTCCAGTGGTGAGAATCTTTGTCTTCTTGACATTGAGCCTTAATCTATATTGTAGGCTGCAGTCCTTGACCCTCTGCAGCAGGTGCTTCAGGTCCTCTTCAGTTTCATAAAGCAGGGTTGTGTCATCCACATAACGCAGGTTGTTGATAAATCATCCACCAATCTTGACCCCACATTTCTCCTCATAGAGCCCAGCCTCCCGGATAATCTGTTCTGCATATAGGTTGAAAAGGTATGGAGATAGGATGCATCCCTGGCTTACGCCCTTCCCAATTTTGAACCATGCAGTGTTCCCTTGTTCTGTTCTGACGACTGCCTCCTGGTCCAAGTATAAGTTTCGCATTAGGACGATCAAGTGTTCTGGGATTTCCATTCTTCTCAGAGTCAGCCATAGTTTGTTATGATCTACATGGTCAAGTGCCTTTGCATAGTCAATAAAACACAGATAGACATTCCTCTGGTATTCCCATCTCCCCAGGTAATCAATTATTATATGAAGGTGGAAAAATTAAGTAAACCCTATGGACTTCTTTTTTGTCATGAGTAAGTAGAAACATAACAATGGACTAAGAATGGTGCTGCATTAATGACAGTCCTTCTGAAAGAATTTTTAAAAAAATATTAAATATTAGTTATTGGAATAAAAGATTAATTCAACACAAAGATTATAGGGACTGTAAGATTTTACTTACGAGTTTCTTACAATTTAACATGATGTCAACATTTAAGTATGACAGTGGTAGAAACTTAGATATCAATTGTCTTTACATTTTGGCTGAGAGTTTCCTGAAGTTCCCAACATTTTCCACAGGTGCTTATTTTTCTAATCTCTGTTACTCTTTACTATTCTTTCTTCTTTCTTCTATTACTTCCCCTTAGTTCACTATTTCTGTGCTTATTTTTTTCTCTATTCTCTCTAGTTCATACAATATATTTCTCACGATACCAATCAGCTGTATAAAACCCTTGGGTCTAATGAACTATATATCTCTTGAGTCAATGCCTCTGTAATTATTTTGCCTTTTTCTCCAAACAGGAATCTATTTCTTACTTTAAATACTATATGTAATCACCTCTATTAATGACATTTTAATTTCTTCCAATGATTGTGAAGAGACCTTAGAAATAGGCCCTGAAATGTGGGAGTGATGGTCAGGATCACAGATAATTTGTAGAAGAGCAGGAGCTAGCTGACATGGAATCATTCTGGAAATCATTGACTTTAGAAAGGTGTTATCATTTTACATTAAATCTTATCTTACTTTCAGATTACCTAGAAGACGACCCTCTTCCAAAAGTGTTACATACACTCATTTCTTTGGAAAATTGTTTTATAGTTCAATGCTTACTCTTTTCCATGAAACAATTAAACAATTGTAGCCATTGAATATAAAGAGCATTAAGAGATTCTCACTTCCAACTCTCAAACAACCGAAAAAAGATGCTCAAACCTTGGGACTACTTTCTACCAAGGACTACTTTCTACTGATCAATTGTTCTTCCAAGAAGAGGATGAGCTTTATGAGCTAAGAAATATTACTGACAATTGTACTGCCCTGCTTAGCTCAAGTTTCTGCCTTTCCACACTACCTTTCTCAAAGCCCCTTTCATGTCTTTGTTCCTTAGGGTATAAATCAGAGGATTGAGCATAGGAATAATTATAGTATAAAAAAGAGCAGCAAATTTTCCCTGACTCTGGGAATAACTATGCGTAGGTTGAAGGTATGTGTAGATGGCTGAGCCATAAAAAAAGGAAACCACTAGGAGGTGTGACCCGCAAGTCCCAAATGCCTTTCTGCGTCCAGAAGTTGAGTTGACTCTCAGCACTGCCTGAGTAATGCGTCCATAGGAGCCTAGAATTAGTGATACAGGAATCAGCAAGATGATGACTCGGACTACAAACATCTTCATTTCTGCCCCTTGTTTATCCTCACAAGCCAGCTTCAGGAGCACAGGCATCTCACAGAAGAAGTGATTGAGGCGATGGAAGCCACAGAGAGGCATAGACATCATGAGGCATGTCTGAACCAGAGAATTTATGAATCCTCCAATCCAGGAGATAGCAGCAAGTGTTTGGCAGAGACGTGGGTGCATAATGGTTGTGTAGTGGAGCGGTCGGCAGACAGCAGCATAGCGGTCAAAAGCCATCACCACCAGAAGCACAGATTCAGTGGAACCCAGGGCAAGGGAGATGAAGAGCTGAGCCACACAGCCTCCATAGGTGATGGTGTGGTCTGATCCATGAAAGTTGATCAGAAACTGTGGCACAGTGCTGGAGGTAAAGCAGAGGTCCAGGAAAGAGAGATGACAGAGGAAAAAGTACATGGGAGTGTGCAACCGAATATCCACACGGGAGAGGATGATGATAGTGATATTGCCAAAGAGAGTTAGAGAGTAGAAAACAGAAATAAAGACAAAAAGGACTAATTCCAGGTGTGGCCAGTCTGAGAATCCCACCAAAATGAAGCCTTCTCCAAGACTAGTATTGAGTCTTCTTGTGGTTCTTGTGGATGCTAAATGCACTTCAGGTGAGGCTTTAAAAGAAAATAATGAACATATAATTGGACAGTGAAAGGATAGTTTTCTTTAAAAAGAAAATTAACAAAATCTTGTCTGAATGTTCAAATGTTTGGTGCATATTAGAACTTGTAGGTGATGAACTGGGATATCTGGTTAAGGATAATTCTAAGCAAATTCTTAAAACAGTTATACAGTTTATCTTTAATACTTACAGTGAAATGTAAGAGGAAAAGGTCAACTATGTGAACTATTCAAAATGAAAATAAACGGTTTGAAAAATCTGGGTTTGATTTCGAATCAAATATTCACCAAGGAATGGCTACATAATCTTTTGTTAACTAGATTAAGCTTGTGACTTACAAATTAATCAATCAACCAAACACAACAGAAAAGTTACAAACTTAGAGCAAAGGAAACAGGAGAAAAGACAAAAGGAAAGGAGATTGCCTTTTAGAATCTACAGTCAGGAAATGTGCCATATATCCAGTAGGTGTTGTCTTTCAAGAAAAGAAAGAAGCCACTCAGAGATCAGCAAGACTGATGATTTGAACAACTACAGGCAGGAACACTATCTTAGCATCAAAGGTTTGGCTATAGTCTAGTGGAGATGAAAAAGAAGCAGGGCCACAGTCATTTGTGATTCAAAGAGTAGGATCTTTGCCAACTCACAATGTGTGGCTGACCTTAAGGTGTACCAGGGAAATGGAGCTACTGCTCAAATTTGAAGGACAAGACTATCATGCTCAAGGTGCAGAAGATTTGTGCTCACCAAGATGAAAAAAGCTGCATTCTCAGTGAGATAAACTAGAATGGAGCCACTCCAAGCCATTGGAGAAAAGGTGCTAGCCCATTGGCTCTGGAAAGCAAAAATAAAGTCCAAGACCAAAAGAACTGCCACTTTCAATCCAGAATGTCAGGAGCGTAGGGGTTGGGCTGAGGGATGGGCTAATGCCTAGATGTTGCCTAAAAAACCTCCAAGATTATATAAACCTAGAGAGCTGATTAAAATTATTTTGCTGGATTTGGGGCTTGTTGGCAACCTTTTATCTCTTAATTCCCTTCAATTTTCTCTGTTTTAATGGAGGTTAGAAAACCTTGTTTATGATCCACATGTATTGTATTTTGAAAGCAAATAGTCTGTATTTTAGATTTCACATTAACATATGAAGAGAAAGTTTGTTCCAAGATGGAATACACCTAAAGTTTCACTCATATTTTACTGAAGATTTGGAGCATGAGACTTTGGATGTGGTATGGATTTAAGAGATTTGGAATGATGTGATAGGTGAAACATGTAATAAAGGTAAAGTTTAGGGAGCAAAGGGTAAAATGTTGTGAATTGAATTGCACTCTCCAAAATATGTGTTGTAAATCCTAACTTTGAATTTATAAATAAGGATTACAGAAGAAGAATTGATGTCTTTGAACTTGGTGTTGGAGAAGAGTACTGAATAGCCTACAGTCTGCTGAAAGTCTGTCTTGGAGGAACCAGGTGCTCCTTAGAGGTAAAGGTGGTGCAACTTCGCTGCCTAGAACATCATCCCTGCATCTACGGGTGCTGCCAAGGCCGTGAGCAAGGTCACCCCTGAACTAAATGGTAAACTTACCGGCATGGCTTTCCCTGTCCCCACCCTCAATGTGTCAGTATGGACCTGACCTGATGTCTGAAGAAAGCTGCCAGATATGATGACATCAAGAAAGTAGTAAAACAAGCATCAGAAGGACCCCTCAAGGGCATTCTGGGATATACTTAAGACCAGGTTGTCTCCTGTGACTTTAATAGTGACACCCACTCTTCCACCTTTGATACTGGGGCTGGCATTGCTCTGAACGACCACTTTGTCAAACTCATTTCCTGGTATGATAATGAATTTGTCTACAGAAACCAGGTGGTCGACCTGATGGTTCACATGGCCTCCAAAGAACAAGAGTCCCTTAGACCACCAGCCCCAGCAACAGCACTAGAAATGAGAGATAGAGACCCTCAGCTGGAGAGGAGTCCTTGTCCCTACTTGATCCTCCCACACACTGAGAATCTCACATCCTTGACACAGTTTCCATAAAATCCCCCTGAGAAAAGGCAGGGCCTTGGAGAGCCCATCGTGTCATGTTTTATCAATAAGTACACTGTACTCAGCCAAAAAAAGAAAAAAAAATGATGGTAAAACTTCTCCTTAAGAAGGTAAAACTACTCCTTAAGAAGGTAAATCATATTGAAAAGATAAAAGGTCCGAGAAAGAGGAGGACTCCCAACAAAGTGGTTTGACAGAGTGATTCTAACAATGGACTCGAGCACGGATGGAGCAGGATGGGGCAAGGTTCAGTTCTGCTGTTCATAGAGTTGTGGCTGACTTCATGGCACCTAACATCAACAACGTCAGTGATCATAATCCCATGTGGGCATGGACTGTCTCTGTTATTAATGAGCCAAGGTTAGTGAAGGGTGTTATCTGGAGTCTCTTTGTTTTAAAATATAAAGAGATTAAATAATTTAGAAAGCAGAAGTGAGGGAAAATACATATCAAGCCATATGACAATACTCCAAAGCAAAAGCACAAGAACTTTTCTCCTTCAGAGTCAACACAGAGAAAGGTGTTCCCTAGCATCTGCAATCTGAACTCAAACTTCTAGTCTCCTAAACTGTGAGGAGCCTTGGTGGTAAAGCACTTTAATTGCTTTCATTATCTACCAGATAGGAAAAAGATCAGAGTCTTCAATCATTAAGATTTACAGCCTTAGAAAAATCAATAGAAGGTCACTAGTGTGATACTCATCTCAACGGAAGGGAGTTTGAATTGTTTTCTTTCTTTTTTGGTAAATTGTGAGTTTATAAATTTGTGAAAGCCACTCACTTTTTGTATTTTTTCACTGGAACAACTAAGACACTTCTCTTAGTGGGGTTGTTTGGTTTTTTTTTAATTTACCTGTCAAACAACAGAAAACAGTTTAATGAATTTAAGAAGAACACTAACTTGTGTTTTGAAAGTAATTAAGCATTCAGCTGAGAGTAAAGGATGGGTGGTCTCCTTGTGAAAGATCACAGCCCCGGAAAACACTACAAAGTACAGTTCTACTCTTAAACACATGGGGTTTCATGAGTCAGAATTGACTCTATAGTAATGTGTTTCACAGTAATCTCTAAATACTCTTAAATCAGGTATTTTATTGTGTACATTGCTTTTCAGTTATAGTTTGTCCAAACTTATTGTTATATTTCCCTTCTACAGAGTGGAGATCACTAAATTAAGAATAATAGGACTTTCAAAAATGAGAAAGGAGTGCATCAGGAATGTGTCCTGTCTCCATACCTTTCAGTAAGTGTGTAGAACAGATCATTCAGGAGGCTGAGTTTTATGAAGAGGAACGTGGCATCAGGATTGGAGGAAGACCTATCAACAGTCTGTGTTACGTAGATGACACAAACTTGCTTGCCCAAACTGAGGAGGACCTGAAGCATTTTGCTGCAGAGGCTCAAGGACTGTAGTCTTCAATATGGATTGAAGCTCAACATAAAGAAATGAAGATTCTCACCACTTGACCAATTGGCCGAACCATGATAGATGGTGAAGAGTTTGAGCATTCTAACAATTTCAGCTTGCTCAACTCCACAATCAACACTCTTGGCACGAGCAGTCAGGAAATCAAAAGATGAATTGCTTTGGGGAAGTCTGCTTTCAAGAACTTCTCCAAAGTGCTAAAGTGTAATGATGCCATTCTAGGGACTGAGGTACATTTGATCCAGGCCATGGTCTTTGCAATTAGATGCTATGCATCAGAGAGCTGGACAATGAATGACTAAAAATGACAAAAGTAACTGGTGTAATGGGGATAGTTGTGTCAGAGTCAGCAAGACTGGCTCAGGATAGGGCAGGGTTCAGAGTTATTGTACATAGAACCACTATGGGTCAAAGATGACTCAATGGCACATAACAACAACAATTTGAACCCTATTTTTGATGCCTGCTTGTTCCATGAGTTCTACTAGAACCCTTCATAACATAGATATTATATTTCCTTGTCCTAAAGTAGAAATGATGCCTTTCGCACTTTCACATATTGTTGTGAGGATCTAATATGATAATACAAAAATTTCTATTAAAAATCTAAAGTCTAAGAGTATAAAATTTGTATTCAGATAAAATGTGCAAAGAGTTAGAAGAGCTAGAGGGAAGAACAGTTGGAACTGCACAAATAGGAAAAACTGAAAAATAAAGTTGCAATTAGAAATTAAAGAGATTTGAGTTACAATACTGAAGGATTCAAAGAACAAATCTTGAATGATGCAGAAGGCATCAAAAGAACATAAAAGAAATACACAAAATTACTTTACCAAAAGAATAGGCTGACACCGAATCTTTTCATGAAGCAGCACATGACCAGGAACCGATCATGTAGTGAAGGTACTTGAATCAAGTTAGTAAAGTAGAAGTTCAAGCTGCATTGGCAAAAAATAAGGTCCCAGGAACTGGAGCATCTGAAAGTTGGATAATGAGTAAAGATGACAGAAGAATTTGTGCCTTTTAGCCACTGTGTTGGAGAAGAGTGATGAAGATCTCATGGACTGCTAAAAGAGCAAGTATGTCTTCAGAAAAATGTTCAAACAGGGTCTCCTTAAAGATGAGAAAGTGGGCAATGTGTCATTTATACTTTAGGACAAGGAAATACAAGATCTAGGCAATGAAGGGTTCTCGTAGAACTCATAGAACAAACAGGCATCAAATATCGGGTTCAACATACTTTGAGCATGTTTGTTCTGAAGGTCCAGCCCTTGGGAAAGGACATCATGCTTGGAAATGTGGAGGGTCCATGAAAGAAAGGAAGACTCTCAATGAGATGCATTGACACAGTGACTCTAACAATGGGATTAAGTATATCATAAATGATGAGGAATGCACAGGTGAGGACAAGGTTCAGATACATTGTTTTTGAGGTCACTAAAAGTCATAGATGAACCTACAACCAGGAAAGAATAAAATAGATGAATGGGATCTTCTTAGACTCAAATCCTTATGCACATAAAAAAACTTCTCCAACAGGGTAAAAAGGAAACCCACAGACTGGGGAAAAAATAATTAGCAATCACATATCTGATAACTTATATATAAAATTTATAAAATACAAGAAAAAGGTAAACAATCCAATCACAAAATAGCCACAGGTAATGAATGAATACTTCACCAAAACCGGCATTCAGATGGCAAACAAACATATGAAGAAATGTTAAAAATCTGTACCTATCAGAGAGATGCAAATCAAAACAACTCTGATATATTATTTCACCCAGCAGC
>NW_006399971.1:3618321-3619372 GCF_000299155.1 Elephantulus edwardii
GCTCTGTCCTATCTTGTGCCACCCTCACCATCTCTGACACACTAGAGCCCATTGCTGAAGTCACTGTGTCAATCCATTTTTCTCTTCTTCACTGATCCTCCATTTTTCCAAGCTTGATGTTCCTTTCCAAAGAATAGCCTCATCTAGCTACATGTCCAAAATGTGAAAGACAAAACTTCACCGTCTTTGCCTCTAAGGAGTGCTCTTTCCAAGACATAGCTGTTTGTTCTTTTGTTTTTCTGTTTTTTGACAGTCCATAAAATATTCTGTACCCTTCTCCAACACCGAAACTCAAAGACATCAACTATTCTTCTGTCATATTTATCTGATGGCACCTAAAACCCACAGCAGGGGCTTGATCGAATATCTATTGACATGATTCAGCAAACAGATGCAACACTCAATGTGCTCAGTAATCAATGGCAAGAAATTTGGAAGTTTGCTACCTGGCCAACAGACTGGAAGAGATCCATATTTGTTTTCATTCCAAAAAGAGATGATCACTAGAGTCTGGATATTAACAAATAATACAATTAAAATAATATACAGATAATATCTTACTGAAGATTGACGGAAGACTACATCCACAGGGAACTGCTAGAAATTTAAGTGCATTTCAAAAGAGGCCTGTGAATGAAGAATATCATTGCTGATGTCAGATACATCACGGCTAAATGCAGAATATAAAATGTTTGTTTGTATTTTAATGACTGTGCTACAGTATTTGACTACATGGATTATAGCAAACTATGGATACCATTAAAAGAGTGGAATTCTCAGTACCCTTCATTGTGCTCATGCAAAATGTGTTCGTCCGTGAAACAATTGCCAAAACAAAACAAGAGAACACTGCATTGTTTAAAATCAGAAAAGTTGTGCATCAGGGTTATTTAATGTCTCCATATCTATTCAATCTCTATGTTGAACAAATCATTGGGCTGTATGAAGAATAATGTGGCAGCAGGATTAGAGTAAGACTCATCAACAAATTGTCTTACGTAGATTATACAACCTTGCTTGCAGAAAGTGAGGAAAGCTTGAAGCACTTGCT
>NW_006399971.1:3627442-3628626 GCF_000299155.1 Elephantulus edwardii
CCAGGAAACATACATCAAATCCAGTCAGCTTAAATGGCACCTCAATACTGAATCTACACATTGCCTCAACCCTAACTCTTCACACAGATCACCATCTCCAAACAGGGTAAATTCTCTTCTGTTGTTCATTCCTCAAAGAAGTGGTCCATAATTTAAGCTTTCTTCAGGCTCTATATTAGACAATTTAATTTGTGTATTAGAGTCATCAGTCTTAGAACTTGAATTTTGGAAGGAATCTTCAAAGTTATTTTAAGCCAATTCTTGCATTTTAAACAAAGAAACTAAAAGTCTCATAATGATTTAACATTTTCCAGTGATAGGGCAATTGGAGAGTGAGAGGTGCAAATGGGAATACTTTCTGGCCTGCTGTATGTGGGTGCATGGATGATAGAGAAATAAAGACTATCAGTGATATTATAAATCTTGCATGAATTTAACCTCTGTGGGTCCTCAAGAGGTATTTATACAGTGAAACTCAATGTTAATTGCTTAATGGAATATAGAGTTCCATTAAGAACTGTAAAGAAAAAGAAACCCAGCTAATCTATGTTGTTGCTATGTGTTGTCAAATCGCCTGCGACTCATAGTGACCCTATGTACAACAGCTTTGAAGCCTGCCTTATCCCGAGCCAGTCTCACTGACTCATGCTGGTCTATACTTATCCCAGAAATGCAGGAAATAAAAGTACCTCACTTACCTCTTTCAATATTACTGGTTGCAAGTGAAATTTGAGACTGGTTGAACGTATAGACTTCCAAGGAAGACATGTTCTATGATCCTAACCTCATGTGCAGTTTAGAGAGCTCTGATCAGAATTTCTTCCCTGAACTATCATGATTGAATTCGGTTTTCTCCTTCAGTAGAGAAGAGTGATGAAACCCATAATCCAGGAAGCAGATCGCTCCTTCCCAGAATTCTCTCACCCTAACGAGTTCTGACAGGGCTGGAACTAGTATATTTTCTAAGTACCTCCTGACCAAGGACTGGGCACAGGTTTTGCCTCAGGGGTATTACCAATACCTCCTTCAGAACAGTGGAGGGAAAATTGTTTTCCAAGAGACCTTTGAGACTTCTGGGCCCCACTGTGACAATTAGAATCAACTGACTGGCACCAACATCTGCCTTGTCATCCTTAATTCTCTCTACTCCCTTACACAAATCACCTTCCCAAACCAAACTCTGG
>NW_006399971.1:3631746-3634135 GCF_000299155.1 Elephantulus edwardii
CTTGCTATGCCTGATGTTGTGTTCCTGCTCTTATGCATCTGGCACTAAGTGCGTGCCACAACACATTAGGTACGCCCTCTACCTCCTTATTTTGGAAGAATATGCCATCCCTGCAGTTAGTCCCTAGATTGACCAAATCACCATCTCTGGGATCTCTCTCTAGTCACCTCTTGGACTGGAAAAAATATCCCTGAGAGGTACTCCTGTGTATTTGGTGCTGGTATATGCCATGCCCACACTTCCCCTCTTGGGACAAGTGAAATTTGTCATCTCTGAGCACCTCTTGGTTGACAGCAACTGACCCCTGTAGGATGCCCTTGCAGATTTACTACCGCACGCGTGCCACCCTCACACTTGGAGGTGCATACATTCACCTGCTGGAGTCAGAAATGTATTCTAACTTTTTGTGCCCCCTATATAACGTAGCTCCTGTACTGTTGAAACTGTCTTGGACAGAGTACCCTTATTACTCAGGCATGAGGTGCAAGCCACCTCTACATTTGGAAGGGATGCTTTATAACTCCTAACACCAGTGAAGTGCCATTTATAACTGATTGTCTTGCTTGCATGGAACTCCGAGCCTGGCAGAAACACCATCCTTGACAGGGTGGACTATTCAAGGCACCTCTGTGGCCAGCAGTAACTCAATCCTAGACAGGGTTCACCATCTCTGGATGTTCTGTAGGTCAATACAGGCTTTCTACCTGGCCTCACACCACATCTCTGGAGAACCACTGAACTAATGATGGAAGCTCTGTCCTTTACTGGGCACCTTGCCCTTGCTCACCACTCAGGTGAACAGAACTCCAACCCATCTGGGTGTCTCACACATAATCTTCTGCTAAACCAACAGAAACCACTCCAGACCAAACATTTTTGCCTCTATATGCCTCAGCAGTGGCAAGAGTCCCCTCCAGCCTTTTGCCAGATTTTTCCTGTGTTTTGTCTTCCTTCATCTCTCCTTCCTTCCTTTCTTAAGTTTTCACTTTTTAATCTGTTCTTTGCATTTAAAAAATTACTCCTACTCTTTTTTCCCAAAATTTCTTCTACTCTTTTTTTCTTTCCTTTTTCTGTGTTGTTTTTCTCTTCTTTCTTCCTGTTATTTTTTCCCTCCACACTATTGGATGTCTACACAGTTTGAGATTTTCTATTTTGTTCTTTTACCCAGCACAGGAATTTTTATATATATAGTAATCCACCTAACAAAAGCACAACATACAATCTTATTTTCAGCATACATTAAAAATTCTCCAAGCTAGACCATAGGCTAAGTCATAAAGCAAGCGCAATGATTCAGAGAACACTGAAATACTACAAATAATTTTCACAGATTTAAATTATTGGAAAATAAAATATAAAAATATCTTGACACAAATAAAAATTCAATATGCTAAAACTTTCAAAATACAGAAAAACAGTACAAAGAGGCAAATTCATAGTTATAAACTCATTATAATAAAAATTATATAAAGATGAAAATTAGCACCTTAACATAGCAACCGTAACAATTTGAAAAAGAACAGCAAACAAACCTGCTAGTCCCCTGATAATAGAAAATACTAAAGGTTGCAACAGAAATAAATAGAAGAATGTAACAGAAAGAATAAGAATAATTTTAAAACCCAGTAATTGTTTCTTTGAAAGAATTAATAAAGTAGGCACACCACCAGAAAATATAACAAAAGGATGAAAACATGTAAATATCTTGAATAAAAGTGAAGTGGGTAAAATTAAAAAAGGTCTAACTGAAATGAAAAGGATAAGAATAGAACACTCTAAAGAACTATGCTCCAAAAATTTGGAAACCTAGAGGAAACGGACTAAATTTCAGAAATACACTACCTATCTAACCAGATTTTGCCAAGAAATCTGGAGGACAGCCACCTGGCCAACTGACTGAAAGTGATTGATTTTTATTCCCATTGCAAAAAACAGTGACCCAAAAGTGTGGTAATTATTGAACAATATCACTGAAACCACACACAAGCAAAACACTACTGAGGGAATAGCACATCAACAGAGACTTGCCAGATGTACAAGTTGGGTTTAGAAGAAGTCTTGGCACTAGGAACATCATAGCCAACTTTATAGACATTGGCAGAAAGCAGAGAGCATGAGAGTAATGTCTATCTGTGTTTCATGGACTATGCAAAGGCATTTGACTGTGTTGACCACGAGAAATTGTGGCTAACCTTGATGAGAATGAGAATTCCAGAGCACTTAATTGTGCTCATATGAAGCCTATACTTGGACCGGGAAGCATTAGTCAGAATAGAGTGGGGAAACACTGGATCAGGAAAGGTGTGCACCAGGGATGCATCTTATCCCCATAGCTTTTCAATTTATGTGTGGAACAAACCATTCAGGAGGCTAAGCTTTATGAAGAGGA
>NW_006399971.1:3635565-3637312 GCF_000299155.1 Elephantulus edwardii
GGTATACAACCGTGGTGAATATCATTGGAGAATTTCATTATAAGCTAATGAGAACTAGGTCAGGTACTGATAGGTAGACAGACCATCAATTACTCATATGTAAGTTCAAATTAAAGCTAAAGAAGGTTAAATCAAATCCATAGGAACAATAATTTGACTTTGAGTCTATCCCACCTGAATTTTAAAAACAATATCAGAAACAGGTTTGAAACCTTGAACACTAATGAATGAAGACCAGATGAACTGTGGAGAGATATAAAGAATATCATCCATGAAGAATGCTAAAAAGTCATTAAAAAGACAGAGGAGGAAGAAAAGACAAAGATGGATGTCAGAAGAGACCCTGAATATTGCATTAGAACACAGAGAAAACAAAGCAAAGGGAAGAAAGCTGGAAGTTAAGGAGCTGCACAGAAAATTTCAAAGCACAGCTTGGGAAGACAAAACTAATAAGTATTATACTGAAATCTGTAAAGACCTAGAGTTGGAAAATCAGAAGGGCCAAACTCATTTTACATTGCTCAAGAAGAAGAAACCTAAGAACAATTTAAGCCTCAAGTGCAATATTTAAGGATACTATGTGCTGAAGATTATCTCAAAATGACTGGAACAGCACATCAACAGTGAACTGCCTGAAGTGCAGTCTGGGTTTATAAGGGGCTGTGGTACTAGGGACATAATGGCTAATCTCAGATGAATCTTGGCTGAAAGCAGAGAGTACCAGAGGAATGTCTATGTTTCATTGACTATGCAAAGGCACTTGACTATGTGGATCGCAACAAACTGTGGCTGACTCTGAGAATAATGGGAATCCCAGAACACTTGATTGTGCTTAATGTGAAACTTGGACCAGGAGGCAGTCGTCAAAACAGAGCTAGGAAACACTGAACGGTTCAAAATTGGGAAGTTTGTGTCTCAATGATGTGTTTGTATCTCTTCAATCTATATGCATAACAGATTATCCAGGAGGCTGGTCTCTATAAGGAGAAATGTGGCATCAGGATTGGAGGTAGACTCATCAACAATCTGCATTATGTAGATGACACAACTGTGATTGCTGAAACTGAGGAGGACCTGAACCTCTTGCTGCATAAAATCAAGGACTGCAGCCTTCAACAAGGATTGAATCTCAACATCAAGAAAACAGAGATTCTCATCACTGGGGTAATTGGCAGCATCATTATATCCGGTGAAGAGATTGAGATAGTTGACAGCTTCAGTTTGCATGGCTCTACAATCAACACTCATGGTAACAGCAGCCAGGAAATTAAAAGATGAATTGCACAGGGAAAGTCTTCTGTCAGAAACTTCTCCAAAGTACTGCAGAGCAACAGTGTAAGTCTGGAGACTAAGGTATGCCTGATATAGACCATGGTCTTTGCAATTACTTGCTGCGCATCAGAGAGCTGTGCAAGACTAGGGATGACAGAGGAGAGTTGATGCCTTTGAGCTGCGGTTCTGGAGAAGAGTATTGAATATACCATGGATTGCTAGGATAACAAACAAATTTGTCCTGGAGAGGGTGAAGCCAGGCTGCTCCTTGGAGGGAAGGATTCTGAAGCTTTCTCTGATATATTTTGGACATGTTGCAAGGTGCAATCAGTCCTTAGAAAGGAACGCCATGCTTTGGAGAGTGGAGGGACAGCGCAGGAGGGGAAGACCTTCGATGAGATGGATTTATGCTGTCACTGGGGTAATGGAGATAGGTGGGTCAGAGACAGTAAGATTGGCAAGGGATAGAGCAGGG
>NW_006399971.1:3637697-3639892 GCF_000299155.1 Elephantulus edwardii
CTGTTTGTTCTTTTGTATACTACTCAAAAGCCAGCATACATTACTATGATCAAAATAAGTATATAGGCACATGAAGCTACTTGAGGGACAGATTAATCGGCTTTGTTAACAACTAGCCAGCACCAGCCAGATGGACATTCAGGCCCAGATCTGTGTTGGAAACATAGAGCTCCGCACAGAGCCAGAGTCTGGCTTCTCTGTTCAGCCTTAATTCCCACAGGGAACCTCAGTAGGTCATACATGGCAGGAAGCTGAGGCTGTCATCTTTCCCCCCTTTAGGTACACACATTCTCCCAGGATCCCAAAAAAACAACACTAACATTCCAAATCTAAAGGAGATATAGTACTCACTTTGGAAATTATCGTATTCTGACAGTGAGGTGATTCAAAAGGAAGAGGAGAGACATTATGCCACAAGACAACAGAGCTGGAGTAGGAGCTAAGGAGCAAGAACCTTTTCCTAGTGCTGTTTAAGATAAAAATCTTTCCCTGAAACTGATAAATGGGATTTGGACTTAAATTCTTCTAAACATGAGATAGAAATCAGTGTGAGAGACCAGCAACATTGAGAGGTACAAGACATCACAGAAGTGACTTGTGGCCTAAGCCATCATATCAAAGGGTCCCCAGGGGACAGGGAGGCATGGATGTGCTGGATGGGGTAGGAGGGAGTGTAAATGATGATAATAATCAGTGAAAGAGAAGGGACAATACACACATAGAGAGAGAGGACATTGCATGTATGTCTTTCATTTTCTCTTTTCGCTAAAATGCTTGTCTATCAGATATTGTTCCAAAGTAAAACATCCAAATTAAGACAGACTAGGAAAATGGATTGGTTATCCACTTCTGAATATAGCAGGCCTTCAAAAACCTTACGTACAATAGAGCACACATAGAATAGAATAACAGATACGGCAACTCAGTTTGAGCCCTCAAATTTGGAAACACAAAGGAGGAACAGTTGTAAACAGAAACTAATGAGTGGGAACGTGGAATGTGAGAAGCATGATTGTAGGAAAATTGGACATTGTTAAGAAAGAAATGGAATGTATAAATATTGACAAATTAGATATTAGCAAAATGAGATGGATTGGCATGGAATATTTTGAATCAGATCATCATAAGATCTACTACGCTCGAGATGAAAAGGTGAGAAAAAAATTGGGATCACTTTCATAGTTAAAAAGTTTGTTTCTAAATCCATCTTGAAATACAATTGTTTGAGTGACAGGATAAGATCCACAGGCATACAAGGAAGACCTATTAATATCAATTTCATTTAAATTTATCAGAGTGAAAGAGGAGGAAATCAACTAAACATGCAACCAAGATGCATTAATAATGATGGGTGATTGGAATGGGAACCAGAAAGAAGGATAAGTATTCAGAAAATATGGACTTAGTGACAGAAATGAGGCTGGGGATAGAATGATAGAATTCTGCACAATGAATGATTTATTCATAGTTAGCGCCTTTTATAATAAACATAAACACTAGCTATGCACATGTATATCACCTGATGGTATGCACAAGAATCAGGTTGATTATATCTGTGAAAGGAATCGCTGGGTTAATCTCAGCAGTGGAAAAACTAGGCCAGGTGCTGGTTGCGGAACAGACTATCTACTCATATGCAAGTTCAAATGAAAGCTAAAGAAGGTCAAATCAAATCCACAGGAATCAAAATGTGACCTTGAGTCTGTCCCACTTGAATTTAAAATCTAACACAGGAACATGTTTGAGGCCTTGAACACTAATGAACGGAGACCAGATGAGTTGTGGGAGGTTATCAAGAATATCATCCATAAAGAATGCAAAAGGTCATTACTAAGACAGAAGAAGAAAAGACCAAAATGCACTAGAGCACCAAGAAACCAAAGCAAAGGGAAGAAATCAAGAAGTTAAAGAGCTGGATAGATTTGAAAAGTTATCACAGGCAGACAAAGTAAAGGATTATCAGGAAATGTGTAAAGACCTGGAGTCCAAAAATAAAAGGGCCATACTCTCTTGGCATTTCTAAGCTGAAGAAACTAAAGAACAAATTCAAGCTGCGAGTTGCAATACTTAAGGATGCTATAGGTAGAATACTGAATCATCCAGGAAGGTTTGTAAGAAGATGGAAGGAAGATACGGAGTTACTGTACCAAAAAGAATTGGCTGACACAGAAGAATTTCAAGAAATAACATACGAT
>NW_006399971.1:3641388-3642278 GCF_000299155.1 Elephantulus edwardii
ATGCACCAGAGAGCTGGACAATGACTAAGGATGACAAAAGAAGAATTAATGCCTTTAAGTTACGGTGCTGAAGAAGAGTCTTGAACATACCATTGACCACCAAGGAAACAAACAGGTCTATGTTGGAGGGGGTGAAACCTAATTTCTCCTTTGAAGAGAGGCTTTTGAAGCTCTATCTCACATACTTTGGGCATGTGGCCAAGGACAGACCTATCCTTAAAGAAGGACATCATGCTTGGAAGTTGGAGGGACAGCACAGGAGAGGAAGACTCCGGGTGAGATGTATTAATACAGTAACTATGACAATGGGGGTCGGTGTGTCAGAGTGAGTGAGACTGGCTCAGGGCAGGGCAGGCTTCAGAGCTGTTGTATGTAGGATCCTTATGGGTCGCAGGCAACTCAATGGCACATAGCAACAATAACAACAACAGCATTATCAAAATTATAAGTTCTTTCAAGAAGCTAAAATAACAAGATCTCTAATAAATCTATTTCTAAAAAAAGGTAAAACTCCCTACATCATTTTAAACAAATATTAAATCAATTCATTTTGTTGTAGTTGTTGTTGTTGTTGTTGTTGTTGTTGATAGGTGCCACTGAGTATGACTCACAGTCAAAGGGTTTCTGAGATTGTCACAGCAACCTTATGAACAGCAGGTCTGAAACCTATCTTATCCTGTTCCAGCCTCACCATCCCTGACACACTTGAACCCACTGTTGCAGTCCCCATGTCAATTCATCTCACTGGGAGTCTTTTACTGACCCTCCAAGTCTTCCAAGTATGACATCCTTTTCCTAGGAATAGGCTTTTCTAGAAAATGTCCAAAATGTGAGAGATGAAGTTTTGTCCTTCTTGCCTCTAAGAAGCACTCCAGCTACACAAGACACAC
>NW_006399971.1:3658040-3659101 GCF_000299155.1 Elephantulus edwardii
TATGCTTCATATGCTTCTGAGTACCGGACAATGAATAAAAAATAATAAAAAATTGATGCCTTTAAATTGTCACATTGGAAAATAGTATTGAATATATCATGGACGACCAAAGGACAAACAACTACTATCTTGGAAGAAATAAAACGGGGTTGCTACTTAGAGGAAAGAATGGTGAAACTTCATGTCATTAGGCATGTTGGGCACATTGAGCATATTATCAGAAGGAGCCAGTCTTTGGGAAAAGACTTGCTATTGTAGATGGAGAGTTGGGAAAAGGGAAGAAGACCTTCAACAAGATGGATTCACACAGTGACAATAACAATGGGCTTGAACATGGTGAACATCATGAGGATGGTTCAGGATAGAGAAAGGTTCTGAGAGTAGAGAAGGCTCATAGAGTTACCATGAGCTGTAGTCAACTTGACAGCATCTAACAACTATATATACATATATATATAAATAATTAATTTTAAACCTTCAAAAGAAAAATGAAGGTTTAAAATTATTTTCATTCTGAGTACTGTTGTTTTTACGTGTTGCTTAATTGCTTACAACTCATAGTGACCCTATGTACAACACTCTGAGCCCTGCTGTGTCCTGAGCCAACCTCATTGTCTCTGACATTCTTACCCCCTTTACCCCAGTCATTGAGTCAATCCATTTCATCCAGGGTTTTCCTCTCCTTTTAAGACTATTAATAAGTAGTAATATCTATTTCATGATAATTTGGCATCATATTCAGAAATGTGCTACGTTTATTTCAAGAGCTGATTTTTTTTTTCCATTTTCCTGAAGAATTCCCCAAAGGACTAGATTTTAATTTGGAGTGGGTAAACTGAATGAAACAAACATAGTGAAGTGCATGCAATGCTTTCTCTCTGGAGAAAATTCCCAAATAGCCCCCCTTACCTTTTCTGGCTTTCCCTCTCAGGATCCCATGCCTGATACTAACTAATTGACCACAGGAGGCAGAGTCCCTGAGGATTGTTAAACAAAACAGAGACTTCTGAAGCCACCATTATCCCAGTTTCTTTTCCTAACTCTTTGCTCTTAAAAGCTGT
>NW_006399971.1:3659551-3662507 GCF_000299155.1 Elephantulus edwardii
AACAGATTGTGAGTCCTCCAATAACGAGGCACTCTGGTGAGTAAGGTAGTAAGTAGGGTTCAACAGTTTTACTATAATGAAGTAGCCATGTAACTCCAAAAGGAGAGTTAGCTGTGCAGATGTCTTTATTCACTCAGTGAATGAATGCCCTAGTCTATACAATTCAGTATTTGCACTCTAAAAATATGACTTATGTTATCAAGGACCTGAATTTCAGATTTTATTTCCTTTAAATGAAGCAAAAATGTTGTCCTTGATTCAGCTATTGGAAAATATTAACATGTGTTTGGAAGAGCTTGGGTGTATAAATCTGCTCTTTCAAATGTATATTTTATTAATTTTAAAGAAAAATAAAGTCTTGTTTGAAAAAAAGCAAGTTAAAGTGTACTGTTTGTGGAAAATATGTACATTGAAGACAGTATTAAGATGCAAAAATATCTCATTACTAATTATATATTGATTGTATACCAAATTAAAAATAAATTTAAAATACTCATTCCCATCCATCAGAACCAACTCATAACTGACTTTCAAGTTGGTTTTTGGAGGCTATGAATCTTTCTTCCACTGGGGCGGGGCGGGGGAGTTCAAGCTGCTGGAGAGAGGCTGCCTTTAAGTTTCACCAAGTCCAGTTCCCTATGGACTAAGCCATGAGAGCTTTCCATGTATTGAAAGAGGTTAAATAAAATATATTCTTAAAATAAAAGTGCTTGCTTCTTTTATATTGATTTTACAATCTTGAAAGTGGTAAAATACACATATCAATTGTTATTTTTACTACTTTTAATTGTACAATAGATGACATTAATTACATTAGCAGTATTGTACAGCCACCACCATTATGCCCTTCCCAATAAAGCAAAAATTCCAAATTCTTTATCACCACTCCTGGGGACCTCTAATCTACTTGTCTTTGTACATTCACCTAGTCTACATTTTGCAATGTATCACTCAATCAGTCTCTGCTCTATTAAGTTTGGAAAGACTAATAGCTGATCATCTAGCAGGTTTTCTGAGGTTGTAAATGACACAGAAGAAGATTGCCCAACTTTCTCCTGAAGAACCCCTGGTAGAGTCAAAGGGCCCTGATATTTAGGTTACTAGCACAACTCCCTAAGGCTATGGCACCAGAGTTCCCTTATTTAATAAACATAGGATCATGTAATATTTGTCCTGTGTGTGATTTATTTCACTTATGTTTTTAAAGTTCACCCATTTGTAGCATGTATTTGAATGTTATTTCCCTTATGACTAAATAATCGTCATAATATTGTGTGTATATTCTCCACTTTATTTATTTACTTCTCATATAATGTATTTAGGGATCAAATTCTTCCCCTTTTCCAGGGATTACATTTTTAAATTATTATTTTTATAGTTTTTTTAAAAAATGTATACTATTATTTACAAAATACAAATACATTGTTTTTCAGATCAGATTCTTCCAATTTTCCTCACTCTCCACCATAAAACTGTACAACCCCATGATTAATGCCCCCCTACCATATACACACACATCTTCATCCCTCTGTTTTCAACTAAATTATTATTAAAGACCGTATTAGTCCATTTGCTGGGTAACTTCCTCTAATTGTTTTTGCAGAGACTTCCCTACTGGATATGTACTTGTACATGAAGACAGGTTTCCCCAGCTTGTGTCCAATTAGTCCTGGGATTGTGCTGGGACCCTCCTTCACTACTTAGGCTGGTGTGCAGGAAGATTAGGGGTCTGCCAAAGATGAAAACCAGGGTCTTTTTAGGTCTTTTCAGTTCGTGCATTTAGCTCTGAACATATATGTGGTTTCCTGAATTCTTCCATCTTGCTTTTGACAGCGTTAATTTCCAAAAGGGAAATCTAGTGGACAAAGAGTTGTGTTGCCAACCTGCTGGAAGTCAGTTTAGAATGGACAGAAATGAGAGAGAGAGAGAGAGAGAGAAAATTACTCCAACTTCTGCATGATTTTGCTTCACCATTTAGGTTTTAATTTCAAAATCTGATCTCAATCTCACTGTTTAAAGGAACCTCTGGTGACCTATTGCTGTAAGGAGGTGCACTGCCAATCCTATGGCAAGAAGTTAGAATCATGTTGTATAGAGTAGTATCCAACTTCCATATAATTTTATGGCTGAACAATATATTCTATTTTATGTATTTATCACATTTTCTTTATCTTTTCATCTGCTGAGGGACATTTGGTTACATTTTATAATTTGTACCACCATAATATTAATTTCCTACCCATTCCAAAAACAGTGTCTTAAGGTTCGACTTATTTCACTATCATTATGTTTCAAGATGCTATTGTCAAGAGCACAGTGCTCAAAACAGAAGTATTTGACTAAGATTATCTATTTCCTGGCTCAAGATACAGTTTTGACTCATGGATACTACAGGGTAATATTTTCAGGGTCTTATCTCCTTCATGGCTCCAAAATGTCTGGATTCCTTTGAGGTTTTTGAAACTTTGTTTCACATAGATTCTACTTTTGATCTAGATCCTTTTATAGTTTCTTTGTTGTTAAGGTTAAATAATAGAAGCTAGGTGCCATCCAGTTCTTTTCGTCTAATGGTAAAGAAGGTGCTTGTTCATAGAGGAAATCATACAATTTCCTACTCCAAATCCTAACTCTCCTTTACACTATCCCTAAATTATCCCTAAATTTTCTATAAAATGCTTCTAGCTGCTATTATCAAACAGATCTCATGTAGATAGTTTTTAATACATTATAATGCTCAACAATTGCTACTGTTGTTTCTAGGTGACAATCCTATGAACAATAGATCAAACCATGACCTATGATGCATCAATCATCCTCACAATCTTCACCAGGTTCAGACTCATTGTTGCAGCCACTATGTCACTCCGTCTCCTAGAGCATATGCCTCCTTTATTTTTTTTTCCTCTGATCCTCTACTTTTCCAGCATGTCTTCATTTTCTTTCTTTTTTAAAAAAA
>NW_006399971.1:3663482-3664013 GCF_000299155.1 Elephantulus edwardii
AATAAAAGTTGTGAACAATCTCAATCTCTTCACTATCCATATTGATGCTGCCAATTGGCCCAGTGGTGAGAATCTTTGTCTTCTTGATATTGAGCCTCAATCCATATTGGAGGCCACTGTCCTTGACCCTCTGTGCCAAGCGCTTCATGTCCTCCACAGTTTCAGCAAGCAGGGTTATGTCATCTGTATAACACAGATTATTGAAAGATCTTCCACTAATCTTGACCCCACATTTCTCCTCATAGAGCGCAGCCTCCCGGATAATCTGTTCTGCATACAGGTTGAAAAGGTATGGAGACAGGACACATCCCTGGCATATGTCCTTCCAAATTTTGAACCATGCAGTTTTTCCTTGCTCTATTCTGATGACTGCCTCTTGGTCCAAGTATAGGTTTCTCATTAGCACGGTCAAGTCTTCTGGTATTCCCATTCTTCTGAGAGTCAGGCACAGTTTGTTATGATCCACACAGTCAAACGCCTTTGCATAATCAATGAAACACAGATAGACATTCCTCTGGTATTCCCTGCTTT
>NW_006399971.1:3665018-3684143 GCF_000299155.1 Elephantulus edwardii
GTTAGACGGAGCCTCAGAATCCTTGCCTCCAAGGAGCCACCCAGTTTAACCCTTTCCAGGACAAATCTGTTTGTTTTCCTAGTAGGATGTCTTTTTTTTTAAGGACTACTATCACCTAACAATAGGATTAAAGTACCGTCAATGTTAATTAACATCCAATAATTTTTGGAGAATCTTGTTTAGAATTTCACTTGTTATGCATCAGAGAGTTGGACAATGACCAGGGAGGATAGAAGAACAATTGATGCCTTTGAGTTGTGGTGTTGGAGAAGAGTATTGAGAGTACCATGGACTGTGAGGAAAACAAACAGATTCATTCTGGAAAGGGTTAAACCGGGTGGCTCCTTGGAGGCAAGAATTCTGAGGCTCCATCTAACATACTTTGGACATGTTGTTAGGAGAGACCGGTCCTTGGAGAAGGACATCACGCTTGGGAGGGTGGAGGGACAGCACAGGAGGGGAAGGCCCTCTATGATGTGGATTGATTCAGTGACTGGGGTAATTGGGATGGGAGTGTCAGAGACAGTGCAGCTGGCACAAGACAGAGCAGAGTTTAGGGCTATTGTACATAGGGTTGCTATGAGTCGCAAGCGACTCGACGGCACATAACAACAACAACAACATGATATTGTTTGATAATTTCCACTCTCTGTCTGGTCACCTTTTTTCTGAAATGGGAATAAATGTGGTTCTTTTCCGGTCAGTTGGCCAGTTAGTTTTCCTCAAGATTTCTTGGCACAACCTGGTGAACACGTCCAGGGAAGCATCTGTTTGTTGAAATAGGTCATTTGGTATTCTATCAATTCCTAGGGCTTTAGTTTTAGCCAAGTCCTTCAGAGCAGCCTGAACTTCCTCCTTCATCATCATTGCCTCTTGATCATATGTTGTTTCTTGACATTCTTCTGTACCAGTCAATTCTTTTTCAGTGCTCTGTATGCTTTTCCCATCTGCTTGTAACACTTTTTTGATTGTTCAATATTCTGCCCATAGCATCCTTAAGTATTTCAACTTGCTACTTGAATTTGTTCTTTTTGAATTTGTTCGTTCAGCTTGAGAAATGTCAAGTGAGTTCAGCCCTTCTGATTTTCCAACTCCAGCTCTTTGTACATTTCATTGCAATACTTTGCTTTTACCTTCCCACACTGCCTTTTAAAATCTTCCATTTATCTAACTTCTTGATTTCCTCCCTTTTCTTTTAGTTCTCGGTGCTCTAGTGCAATATTCAAAGTCTCTTCTGAAGGTCTTTTTGGTCTTTACTTCTGCTGCTGCTTTGTAGTGGTCTTTTGCATTCATTCTTCGTGGATAATATTTTTGACATCCTCCCACAGCTCATCTGATCTTCATTCATTAGTGTTCAAAACCTCAAATCTGTTCCCGAGTTGGTTTTTAAATGCTGGTGGAATAGACTCAGTATGAGATTTTGATTCCTGCAGATTTGATTTGACCTTCTTTAGCTCATTTGAACTTACATATGAGTAGCTGATGGTCTGTTCCATAATCAGCTCCTGGCCTAGCTTTCACTGCTGATATTGAACTTCACCAACGATTCCTTCCACAGATGTAATCAACCTGATTCCTGTGCAACCGATCAGGTGAAATCCATGTGTATAGCCTGCATTTATATTTCTTATAAAAGGTATTTGCTATGAATAAATCATTGTGTAGAATTCTATCATTCTATCCTCAGCCTCATTTCTATCATCAAGTCCATGTTTTCTGACTACTGATCCTCCATTATTTTTATTAATGCATTTTTGTTGTATGTTCTATTTCTGATGGCAAAAGTTGGTAGAAATCTCCTCTTTGTCCCTGGATATTGGTACATAAATTTGAATGATAGTGTTATTAACAGATCTTCCTTGTATATGTATGACTATTATTCTGACACAATATTGTATTTCAAGGTGGACATAGAAATGGCCTTTTTAATTATGAAAGTGATCCCATTTTTATCATTTTTCATCACTGGCATAGTAGATCATAAAATCATCTGATTCAAAATATCTCATGCTGATCCATCTCATTTCACCAATATCTAAAATGTCAATATTTATGCATTTCATTTATTTCTTAATGATGTCCAGTTTCCCTATATTCATCCTTTTCAATTCCATGTTCCAATCATTAGTTTCTGCTAACAACTGTTCCTCCTCCTTTGTGTTTCCAAATTTGAGGGCTGAGCATCAGTTAACATATCTGTTATTCTACTCTAAGTATGTATTCCAGGGGTGTGTACTAACTTCCTCCCTTTTAAAACTATATGCAGAACAGATCATCTGGGAAGCTGGGCCCTATGAGGAGGACTGTGGCATCAGGATTGAAGGAAGACTCATCAACAACCTAGGATATGCTATAGCACAACCCTGCTTGCTGAAACTGAGGAAGACCTGAAGCCCTTGCTGCAGAAGGTCAAGGACTGCAGCCTTAAATATAGATTGAAGTTCAACATCAAGAAAACAAAGATTCTCACCACTGGCCTGATTGGCAGCATCATTGTAGACCGTGAAAAGATTATTGTTAACAGCTTTACTCTGTTTGGCTCCACAATCAACACTCTTGGTACCAGCAGCCAGGTAAGTAAAAGAAGAATTGCATTGGGAAAGTCTGTCATCAGACTCTTCTCCAAAGTACTGAAGAGCAATGATGTCAGTATGGAGACCAAGGTACACCTGATTCAGACCATAGTCTTCACAATTACTTGCTTTGTGTCAGAGACCTGGGAAATGACTAGGATGATAGAAAAAGAATTGATGAATTTGAGCTGTAGTACTGGAGAAGAGTATTGAAATATTACTGCCAAGAGAACAAACTGATTTGTCCTGGAGAAGGTGAAATCAGATTGCTTCTTGAAGGATTCTGAAGCTTCATCTGACATAATTTGGGCATGTTGCAAGGAGGGACCAGTCCTTGGAGAGACATCATGCTTAGAAGGGTAGAGGGATAGCACAAGAGAGGAAGACCCTTGATGAGATGGATTGATTCGGTGACTGGGGTAATAGCAGTAGGTGTCTCAGTGACAGTGAGTTTGGCACGGTACAGAGCAGGGTTCAGAGCTATTGCGTATAGGGTCGCTATGAGTTGCAAGCAACTTGAAGACACATAACAACAACAAAAATAAGTGTGTTCTATTGTATATAGGGTTTTGAAGGCCTGTTATATTTTGGAAGTGCATGGTGAAGCCTTCTTAATCAATCTTAATTTGCATGCTTAGTTTTAGAATAATAATATTTGACAACCCCACCCTTTTCTGTGCCAGTTTCATTGTTTCCGACAGATCTAATCCCACTTCTTTTGTCATTGAGTCAATTTATCTTATCCTGAGTCTCCTCTCCTGCTCTGCCCCTCCACCCTTCCAAGTATAATGTTCTTCTCCAAGGATTAGGCCCTCCTGTCCATATACCCAAAGTATGTGAGATGGAGCTTCAAAATCCTTGCCTCCCGGAAGCAGCTTGATTTCACCATCTCTCTGCAGAACTGACCTGTTTGGTCTCCTGCCATGCGATCACATGTTCAACACTCTCTTCCAGCACCACAACTCAAAGGCATAAATTATTCTTCTATCATCCTTAGTTATTATCCAGCTCCCTGATGTATAGCAAGTAATTGAAGACCATGGCCTGTATCAGGTGCACATTATATCCAGATAGACGACATTGCTCTTCAGGACTCTAGAGAGGTCCCTGGCAGCAGAATTTCCCAGTGCAATTTGTCTTTTGATTTCCTGGCTGCTGGTGCCAAGAGTATGGTTATGGAAACAAGCAAACTGAAATTGTTAACAATATCAATCTCGTCTCCATCCATGATGGTGCTGCCAATTATCCTACTGGTGAGAATCTTTGTTTTCGTGATGTTGAGCCTCAGCCCATAAAGAAGACTACAGTACTTTACCTTCTGCGGCAAATGCTTCAGGCCCTCCTCAGTCTTCCTCCAATCCTGATGTCACATTCCTCCTCATAAAGCCCAGCCTCTGGATAAAAATATTCTCACAAAATTGCCCCTTTCTTGGCTCTTTAAATAAGGAAGCACCTGCACAGCCTCTGCTCTCCTTTCCTAGAAGTTCAAACATTCTTGCAAAGCTTCTCCCTTCTGGGGCTTCTCTCTCATTCCCTCTTTTGAAAAGGTTTTTAACCCAAGGTCTCATTCTTTGCTGCCTTTTCTTGTAAAAGTTGGTAATATTTTATATAGAGCATATATGATACTGGTTTTGGTTGATGATTGTATTAATTATAAAGCATATAGTTCTAAGAACTAAGGAAAGAAAACAGAGAAAAATGAGGCATAATCTGATGGTAAATTCTTCTATGAGAGTCTTGCACCTTCCAAACCATCTTCTTCAGAGACTCTACAGATTCTGCCTACTCCAGGTTTGCACTGGGATATGGACTAATGTTTAGATTTTCTTCTCTATATTTTACCGCTTACAATTTGATTAAGTAGTCCAGCATGCAAAATTGAAGGTTTGGTATCCCCACAACCCATTTTGAACCCCTGTCGCTGGACTATACTACTAAATTATTCTTTCTAGGGATTATTTGCTATCCTTCTAATTTCTTATGGCAAGATTTCTCTGCTGGTCAAGAGGGAAGAGATTAGATAGTGAAGGAGTCTCCCTGGGTGGGAAGCAGTAGAAAGAAAAAAGCCCTGGTGATCCTTATTATGTAACTCCCCCCTCTAGTTGTTAGGGAGATGAGTATATGCTTTATTTCCACATATCCTGTTCAGTCTAGTTGGAGCAGTCCAGTCTTCTGTGTTTCCCAAACTTTCCCATCTTTCACTTAAGGAGACATATCTTTATAAAGGGGTTTGCTCTATCCTGTTCTTCCTCCACTACTCTCTTCTCCCTATTCAGACTTTCAGAGTCTTCTGCTTTGTTGTTGTTGTTATGTGCAGTCGAGTCACTTGCAACTCATAGCGACCCTATGTAAAACAGCCCTAAACCCTGCTCTATCCTGTGCCAATTGCACTGTCTCCGACACACTCATCCTGATTACCCCAGTCACTGAATCAATCCACCTCATAGAGGGCCTCCCCTCCTGCGCTGTCCCTCAACCCTCCCAAGCATGATGTCCTTCTCCAAGGACTAGTCTCTCCTAACAACACGTCCAAAGTTTGTTAGACGGAGCCTCAGAATCCTTGCCTCCAAGGAGCAGCCCAGTTTTACCCTCTCCTGGATGAATCTGTTTGTTTTCCTAGCAGTCCATGGTACCCTCAATATTCTTCTCCAGCACCACAGCTCAAAGGCATCAATTCTCCTTCTATCCTCCTTAGTCATTGTCCACCTCTCTGATGCATAATAAGTGATAGCAAATACCATGGCCTGTATCAGATGCACCTTAGTCTCCAGAGAGACACCATTGCTCTTCAGTATTTTGGAGAGGTCCCTAAAATTAATTTAATTTCCTAGTTAGGCAGGTCAATTCCCCTATAGAGAAATTAAAGTTCTTTTCCCATCTAGTGAAGCAATATTGTCTTATAATGGAGGTTCTAAAGACCTAAACAGACTTACCTGAAGAGCTTTGCCCTCTTTGGGTTACATTAATGATTTTATAAAGCAGCATTTTTTGCTTCCCATGGCCACTGATTTCTGATAAGGATGCTTTTATAAACATAACATGAGGATACATTTAAAGATTGTGCTATACTTTTTGCCAATTCTAAAAACAGATTTGGGGCCCCTTGTGGAATTTGAGGAGGAGGTTTTTCAGCCTCGTCATAGGACAACTGGAATACCTGATGACTAATCTTTGTTCTTTTGTTTTATTGTGGCCCATTTGACTTTTCTCTAGAATAGACAGTACTCAGTACAGGTCCCCTCACATATATTCACATGTCTACCTTCTTTTGCAGGCTAGTGACCCACATTTTATGTGTGTGTGTGGGGGGGGACTGTTTAAATTGGTTGCCTGACATTCATTAAATGCACTGTGGCATTTTTTCCTGTCCATGTGCCCCTCTTGGATTTGGTTTAATAGCATATTGGTGGCCATACTCTAGTTGTCTCTACCTCAAAAGTGGGCAGGGTTTGGGGAGTGGTGAGATTGAAATAAACAGATGGACGTGCATTGCAGATAGAGTATTGTGTCTGATTAGAGGTACAGCTCTCCAAGAGGATACCTTCACATGTATAATAGTTATAACTCTGAGAAGCATGGGAATCCCAGAACATTTGATTGTGCTTATGTGAAACCTGTACTTAGACAAGGAGGCAATTGTCATAGGAGAGCAAGGAAACATTGCATGGTTCAAAATTAAAAAACTCATCAACAACTTGCATTACGCAAATGATGCAACCTTGCTTGCTGAAACTAAAGAGGACCTGAAGCGCTTGCTGCAGAAGGTCAAGGACTATAACCTTAAATATGGATTGAAGCTCAACATCAAGAAAGCAAAGATTCTCATCCCTGGGCCAATTGGCAGTATTACGATAGATGGTAAAGAGATTGAGATTGTTAACAGCTTTAGTTTGCTTCGTTCCACAATCAATATTTTGGTACCAGCAGCTAAGAAATCAAAAGATGAATTGCATTGGAAAAGTTTGCTGTCAGAGACCTCTCTAGAATACATAAGAGCAATGATGTCAGTCTAGAGACTAAGGTACACCTGATAGAGGCCATAGTCGTTGCAATTACTTGCTATATGTCAGAAGGCTGGACAACAACTAGGAATGATAGAGGAGTATTGAATATACCATGGATTGTTAGGAGAACAAACGTATTCATCCTAGAGAGGGAGAAACCAGGCTGCCTCTAGGAGGCAAGAATTCTGAAGCTTCATCAGACATACTTCGGGCATGTTGCATGGAGGGACCCATCACAGTTGGGAAGGTAGAGGAAGATGAGATGGATTGACTCAGTGACTGAAGTAATAAAGATAGTGTGTCAGAGACAATAACACTGGTACAGGATAAAGCAGAGTTCAGAGCTTATTGTACATAGGGTCGCTATGAGTCACAAGTGACTCGATGGCACATAACAACAATGTAGAAAAGTAACATGGCAGTCATTTTTTGATCCAGCTTGCTAACATGGGTATACAGATTACACAGGTCTTATTTTCTCACCACCTAAAGTCTTATTATGGTAAATCCTATGAGAGCTGTCCTTATGTTTCGGTAGTGCGTAGACCAGCCAGCTTCCAGTTTGTGTCTGAAGCAGGGCTGGTCGATCTCCTGATTGTTACCCTGCAGGAGTTGTCAGGATCAGCCAACTTTCTTCAGTCATCGGTGATGAGTCCAGGCAGGAATCCCTTCTATTTAAGCTGTCATTGGTGTGATCAGGATTAACGGTCTAGGAGTTCTTCTCCTTGGGAGTGAGAGGAGTCAAGGTCTAGTTCTGAACCCAGACTTTGTCTCCTAGAGAAAAGGGATAAACGGGTACAAAAAAGACTGACAGGAGACTGGTCAATTACCCATGGATGTATCTCAGATGGTGCGATTGGCACAGGACAGAGAAGAGTTTAGGGCTGTTGTACATAGGGTCACTATGAGTCTCAAGCAACTCGACGGCACATAACAACAACAAAAACAACAACACTCTGCCTACAGCTTCTAGCTGTCTGTGCAGCTTAGTTTCTCCTAACTCTTTGAGGGTCCCTGGAAAACTGTGGAGATTTGGTGGAGATGTTTTATACAGTCTCGTAAAGAGAATATCCAGACCCTTTACAGGGCGTACATCTGACTTTGAACTATATTAATGTCAAGGCTTGGATTTAATTTAGCCTTTTCCATATAGTTTACTAGTCCCTGTTTTAAGAGTTTGATTTATATTCTCTACCCTGCTCAAGCTCTGAGTTCTATAAACTGCATGCAGTCTTCAGGTAATATTCAGTGTTCTGGCTGTCATCTGCATGACTTTTGCTACTGAAGCCAGTTCAGTTTCTTATCAGATTCAATTTGGAGAGACATCTAAACCTTGATATCCCAAGGAGGGTGGAAGGCTTTTCTTTGCTCTGGAACTTGGAACTCTTTTTCTTTTCTCTACTGACTGTTTTCTCAGGTTTTGCATTTTTTTTTTAAATAACTTTTCTTAGGTTCTGGGTTGTTTTTTTAATCCTCTCTTTGGGACTGGCACTTTAACTGCTGTTAGGGGATTAGGGGCAATGACCCTTTTTCTACTCCCTGCCAGATGAGGTCATATTTTATGAACAGCACTTAAACTCCTTTGGATGGTGTTTAATTCAAGGGTTTACAGAAGATAAATGAGAGCTCATGCGATATTTTATGTTTAGCCTATTTATAGCATAATCTGAAATATATACATTTAAAGGGCATGTTAGAGAGATAAGATTTTAGCAGCAATAGCAGGGATATGTTTTCTTAGTCTATTTTGAACTAAGATAAAACTTTTTTTAAGATAAAACTTTTAAGAGTAAACTTGATTTGTTTTGATTTCGTTCCTTTTAAAGACTATGCAGAGCAATTTATTATTGTTGTTGTTGAGTGGCTTTGAGTCATAGGCAACTCATAGCGACCCTATGAACGAAAGGCCTCAACACTTGCGTGCGTGACTTTCATCCTCTCCTCAGGTTCATAGGGTTTCTGGAGGCAAGCTATTTACGGAAGTGGATGCCACTTCTGCTTCCAAACTTGTTTCAACTTGTTTCAACTGGGGAGCACCACCAAGCACTGTCCACCGTGGGTATCCATTATCGCATTTGACACGTCAGTGTCACAGTGTTCACCTTCACAGCGACCACAAGTTACCTCTCTAAGGCAAGTGGACACACCAGGGCTATACTTTATTACTTAATCATGCTTGGGAGGGTGGAGGGATTGTGCAAGCGGGGAAGACCCTCTATGAGGTGGATTGATTCAGTGACTGGGGTAATCGAGATGGATGTGTCAGAGACAGTGCGATTGGCGCAGGATAGAGCAGGGTTTAGGGCTGTTGTACATAGGGTCGTTATGAGTTGCAAGCGACTCAACGGCACACAACAACAAAATAAAATATCTTTATTCTTTATTTACTTTTTTGCACTTTATTTACTTATACTTACTTTATTATTTTTTTTTTTCTAAAACAATACAAGTACCCTTTTTTTTTTTTTTTTTAAACTTGGCTACTGATTTATTTACACTTTCAGGGTTCATTCAGCTAGTAGCAGGGGAGGTGCTGACTCCTATCAGCAGGGGTAGTTCCTGATTCCCTGAACCTGGTCAACTGAACTCTGCTGGCACTCCTATCACTGCTAATGTAAAAGTCTTGTGCTATGGCTTGCCTTGAAGGATATCCAGAGCATGCCTGGTTTTAGGACAGGCTGGAAACTTTGCTTCATTATGGCCTAACCTTTTCTGCTATTGCTGATCATGCTGAGTCCTTGGGAGTAGTGGTCTCCAGCATTGATGTTGAATCCTGGTGTTGCTGTGAGGTGGTTTACGCATAACTAAGGTCCAGGTTTTGGTTTTGGTGTTTTTTAGCCTTGTCAGTTCTTTGTTGTTATAAAAACTTAGAAAGGCGTTTTCACCAAATGAGAGAGACTAGACTGTGGTTTCAGTTTTAACGTTTTCTGTTTCTTTTTACTCTGAAACACTTTGTTTTTACAATTAGTTTCTCAAATCTACCTCCCTGTTTTGGAAGTTTATGGATCTTGTACAAAAGAGGGGAAGAACAATCTTTTTATCTGTGTATTTTGTCTGGTAATTGTGTCTCAGGTTGACTGATTCAGCCTTATAGAGTTCACAACATAATATGCATTTATGTACTAGAGTTAATAATTCTTAGCTACCGATTACAGGGTAGACAGGCTTTGTTTTAAAAATGGAAGATTATCAGGAGAAAAAACATTTTTTTCCTTAGTACTTTTATACACAGGCTGCAAAAGATCATTTAAGCATGGAATATAAACTATCCAAGAGCCAACTTGACCAGTAAGTTTTTGTGCTTAGTTCTTTTGTTTTTTGCACATAATTTTTTATTTTAATTGTGATTTTAACCAAGTTTACAGAAAAGTTATATTTTCATTCATTCATTCATTGTTGCACATTTTACCCCCTCTTCCTTCTTTCCCCTACCCCAGTTCACGTTTTTAAAATGTTAGTTCATTATTGCCCACCCACCCCGCAGTCCTCTTTGCAATATTCTTATTCTGGATTGTTGTTGTACGTGTAATACCTAATCATATATTTCTTTTAAACAGTTCTTTCCTTCCTCTATTCCAATGTAGTGGTCATTATTTATCCCTTCTTTTGTTAGTTTCCCCCAACACCTATGTCAGTCCTGTTTTATAAACAGTGGTGTTATGCAGTAGTTGTCCTTTTGTGACTAAGATATTTCACTCAGCATAATTCCCTCTAGGGTCACCCATGTTGTATAATATTTTAAGAGTTCCTTGTTTTTCAGTGCAGCTTAGTATTCTATTGTGTGACTCTATCACAGTTTTTCTATTCATTTATTTGTTGATGACACTCTGGGTCAAATGGATGGTATTTCTATTTCCAACTTTTTTTATATACTAGTTTATTTACAAAGATAAAAAACATTGTTTTTCCCATTGCTTGCTGAAAGGAGAAGGGCCTAAAGCATCCTGGAATTTTTTAGTGTGTTTCCCTTAGAGGCTCAGCTTTGCCTCGTCTGGTGGTTTCTTGAACTCCTTCTTAGAGGCTTAACCTCCCTTGTTTGGAGGTTTATTGTATTCTTTCTTTGAGCTTTAGCCTATTTTTAAAGTTTTTCAACATAATTTCCAGTGGGGTGCATTTTTCCCTATGTCACACACACAGTTCCACTCTCTCCTCCCCCCCTTCGCTAACTGAAGCAATCTCAGTTTTCTACTCTTCCCACTGCCTTGAGTGGTAATAAGGAGGCACTTGGGAAGTTATCAGACTCCTCTTCTGGTTTTACAGAGCAAGTCCTGTCTGTTTTCTCAGCAAAGCCTACTGTGTTTCAAGCACCACTCAATGCCAGTTCCTCATGTTCATCTCCTCAAGGATATGTCAAGTGGGCCCACCTCCCACTTAATCAAATTGTTTACATAGGATCAAGGTGTCCCTGGCAAGCTCTTGACAGATCAAATCATCTGAATTGATCAGAATGCCCTACATGAATCTCCAGAGGGCTGGTGGCAAACAACAGGCAACTTGCTCTCAGTTTCTTTCCCCAAGTGGTTTTGCTTTCTGACTAATATATCAAGAATGTTACAGGAAGAAAAGACCTGAGTGAGAGAAAGAGTCACTCAAACACCTGAGTTGTGAGGAAGAAGGAATTTTATTCAAGCAGCAGAGGGATAGAAAAACTAAAGTTCAGAATGGCTGTCCCTCTGTCCTCTACAAACTGTTTTGTTCTAAGCCTTTTTTAGGAAACAGACAAAGCAGCAGCATTGGCAGGAGTTTACAGAAGTGGAAGCCAGCATTAGTTTTACAGTCTTAGGAAGGCAGGGTGTTGTGAGTTTGGCTTTCTAGATAAAAGAATATATTTACAAGGTCACAATTTCTCTGGCCCAGTAGAAAAAAGAAACATTCTCACAAAATTATCACTTTCCTGGCTTTTGAGATAAGGAAGCACCTGCATAGCCTCTCCTTCTCCTTCCCTGAGAGTTCAAACATTTTTGCAGAGCTTCTTGTTTCTCAGCACTTCTCTCTCAAACTGGTATCCCATCAATTCCTGGGCCTTATTTCTTGCCAATTCCTTCAGAGTAGCTTGAACTCCTTCATTACCATTGATTCTTGATCATATACTTCTTCCTGAAATGATTTTTCTGTTAGCCAGTTTTTGTTGGTACAATGACTTCATGTATTCCTTCCAAGAAGCAGGGTTATTGTTGCTGTTGTTTTGGTTGGTGCCATCAAATTGTATACAACTTATAGCAGCCTTATGAACCACAGGTCTGAACCCTGTCCCATACCATGCCAGTGAATTCCCTGAGAAAGGGCTCACTCCTGCACTTCATAGCTACCCATGCTGACACATAACTTTAGCCATCACAGGGTGAAATAATTGTTTACCTTACTAGTGTCAAGGAAGTAATTTGTAACTTGTCAAAAGAATATTAAATTTAGCCTTTCTACAAAGACGGCACAGAAAGTGAAGAAGGAAAGCCCCGTCTCTCCCAAAACTGAAGCCAAAGCAGCCCAAATACCCCTGGAAGAGTGCCCCCCAGGAGAAACAAGCTTGACCACTGTGCCATCATCAAATTTCCCCTGACCACTGAGTCAGCCATGAAGAAGATAGAAGATAACAACACACTTGTGTTCATTGTGGATGTCAAGGCCAACAAGCACCAAATTAAACAAGCTGTAAAGAAACTCTATGACACTGATGTGGCTAAGATCAACACTTTGATTAGGTCTGAGGGAGAGAAGAAGGCCTATGTTGGACTTACTCCTGACTATGATGCTTTGGATGTTGCCAACAAAATTGGGATCATCTAAACTGAGTCCAGCGGGCTAATTCTAAATATAAATTTTCTCACCAAAAAAAAAGAATATTAAATTCTAACAGTCTCAGTTTGGCCCAACCCTCCCTCTTTCCTTTACTATCACAGTCATCCTTGTATCATCTTATTCCCAGTCAGGGGAAATTAATTTACCACATCAATTATCACAACTGGTTCTTGCTCTTGTTTTTTTTCTTTAATTGTATTTTTTTTGTTTCATTGTTGTACATTTTATACCCCACTCCCTTGACCCTCCCCATGATACATTCCTTGTTAAAAATTGTTGTCATACATATAATACCTAATCATATATTCCTATAAGACAATTCTTCTCCTCATTTGTTGTAAAGCAATGTTCAATATCCATCCATTCTTTTCCTATTCTTTCCCCTACTCCCACAGCTCTGTGTTATTTTATATAATAGTGCTCCTCTTTTTTTCAAATTGCTCAATTTTTCCCTTCATAATTATGCCACAAAATAAAAATAAAATTATAAATATTAGGAGGACAATGTAATTTAAACATAAAGTATATGGATATATTATTATTGTTGGATAATGTCAATTCAGAACCAACTCATAGCTGACTCTCTGGTGGTTTTTCAGAGGCAGTAAATTGTACAGGAGGAGAACACTCATATTTCCCCTCAGGAGCAGTTGGTGTATTTGAAGCAGGAGCTTTTGAGTTGGAAATGCAACTCTACTAAGCCACCAGAATTGTTGGTGTTAGGTGTCATCGAGTTGACACTATAAACACCAGACCTGAACCCTGTGCCATTTCTGACACACTTAAGCCCACTGCTGCAGTCAGTTGTTGAGGGTCTTCCCTTCATTTGCTGACCCTCTATCTTTCCTAGGAATAGCCTCTCCTAGAAACATGCCCAAAATATGTAAGAAGTTTCTTTATGCTTTCCTACAAAGAAAGTTTCTTTATTCTTTCCTACTCTGGTTATACCTTTTTCAAGACATATTAGTTTGAGTTTTGGGTGATGTGTGACACAGTTAGAGTGTTGGTGCCCTTCCCCAGCACCACAACAAAAGGCATTAATTATTCTTCAGTCATCTTTATTCATTGTCCATCTCTCAGGTGCATAAGCTACCAGGATTGTAGTCATTGCTATTATGTGCCATCGAGTGGCCTGTGATTCATAGTGACCCTATGTACAACAGCTCTGAACCCTGTCCTATCCTGAGCCAGTCTCACTGATTCCAACACACTTAAATCTCATTGTCCCAGTTATCATGTCAGTCCATCTCGTCCAAGGTCTTCCTCTCCTGCACTGTCCCTCCACCCTCCCATGTATGATGTTCTTCTCCAAGGACTGGTCCCTCCTGGCCACATGCACAAAGTATGTAAGACAGAGCTTCAAAATTCTTGCCTCCAAGGAGTAACTTGTTTGTACCATCTCCAAGACAGACCTGCTTGTTCTTCTGGTAGCCCATGGTATGTTCAATACTCTTCTCTGGCACCACAACGCAAGCCACCAGAGCAGTGCTTAGTTAATTGAATATGTATGTAGGTATCCTTCACTTCAGGAAATTTCACTTTTTAACAATTTACTTTTATGAAAGGCTTACATTAGTACTTGTTTTTACTAACCAAAACAAGTCTGAAGGAAATTTTCACTTTTACCAAAGAGATGAAAGTGAAACTAGTGTTACATATTTGTTTTGCAGTGAGTCTTTAAAGAGGCACCATGCACCCTATGCAGTGAGTGTGACATTGACAATTTCCTTCCTTGAATGACATTCAGCATCTCAGAATCAAACTGTCAATGTTTTGAATCATGAAGGTAAATGCTAATTTTTTTTCTGTATAAGTCAGTCCTACTTCTTTGTGTACACTATTTTCATTTACAAAATTTCATAGGAAGGCCCTGCTTTTAGACAGTATGGACAACTGGTATACAAATAGTATTTAACTTATTTTGACACAACATTACAGGTAAATTATTTTGTTAACTAGAAAATTTGACTGCATATGCTTTGGACTTCTTTTTAAAACCAATGAAATAATAGCAACTTTGACTGAAAACATACCAACTTTATTTATTTTTATTTTATTTTGGTAACAGATAAATAACATTCAACTTTATTTGACCTGCTATGAAGTAGATGATGGCAACAAATGGCAGCTCCTGGGGAAACTTCCTTTTAATTGGCTTCTCAGAAGATCCAAAGGCTGAGTTCATCCTTTCTCTGGTGATCGCTGGTTTCTACACCATGACACTCACTGGCAACACAGCTATCATCTTGATCTCCCTTCTGGACAGTCGACTTCACACCCCCATGTATTTCTTTCTTCGAAACTTGTCATTTCTGGACATTGGCTTCACGACCTGCATTGTCCCTCAGATGCTGGTGAACATGTGGAGTGGTGAGAAGACGATCACATACATAGGCTGCATGGTTCAATTTTCAGTGGCCTTGGCTCTTGGCTCCACAGAGTGTGTGCTGCTTGCCGTCATGGCTATTGATCGCTACGTTGCTGTCTTGTGGCCTTTGCGTTATGCTACAATCATGAACCAACAAATATGCCGCATTCTGGCTGCTGTTTCCTGGATCTCTGGATTTGCCAACTCTCTCCTTCAGTCATCACTAGCCATTGTTTTGCCTCTATGTGGTCATCGTCAAGTGGACCATTTTCATTGTGAGATCCTGATCATTATCAAGCTGTCTTGTGTGGATACGGGTCCAACTGAATCGAAAATGTTAATTGGACGCCTGATCATTCTTGCCATCCCAGTGTCTATCATCCTTACCTCCTATGCCTGTATCGCCAGAACTGTGGTGAAGATGCAATCTGCTGAAGGACGAAAGAAGGCTTTTGGGACATGTGCCTCCCACTTGACGGTGGTCACAGTGTTTTTTGGAACAATTATGTTCATGTATCTTCAGCCTAAAAATAATTACTCTCAAAATCAGGGGAAAATCCTGGCACTTATTTATACTGTTATTGCTCCTACTATGAATCCACTCATCTATACACTGAGGAACAAAGATGTAAAAAGGGCAATGAGAAAAGTTATCTGGAAGGATGTAGTTTAAGAAATTATGATTCTTTGATTTGGGGTCACATAAATTACTCGGGCAATAGATTAATGGTAAGGAGGATAATTTTCGTTTTAGATTTCAGCCAGATTAATTTATAAAAATTAAATCATCAAATACAAACTAAATGTATAATTCTTGTAATGACAAGAATGTTGGTGATTGTAGTCTTATGAAAATCAAATAATTCAGATATTAATTTATATTTTTATTCAAAACTGACAATGAAAATTTTGTGATAATTGTTAATTTTCTGGTGAAATTACTGAAATTATATGGTTCTAAAGGACAATAGATTTTTCTGAAAAAAGTAAGTGTGGGAGATAAGGAAGATTCTGTAGTTAACATATAAAAATAGATAACACTGGCAAGATAATTCAAATAAAGGAAAAGACTACTTGATACCTGAATAAACTAATTCAGAGATAATGTACTACTGTGTCTTGGATTTTTTTTAGGTTCTATTGAGTATCTTTTGACTGATAGTGATGATAGCTTTCTTGGTTAGATCCAGAAATTCCTTTTGTGTGAGATATTTTAATGCACTTTTAAATGAGTGCTTGGACTTGTTCGTATATATGATAATGAGGGGGAAATTATCCACTGCATCAGTGAAAATGTGTTAATAACATAAAGAACAATATTTATTTATGTTTATTCATTAAGTGTGTGATCAAGGATGAATAATTAATTTATGTGATGTAAATATGAAAGTAATTTATCTAACACATATAATTTAGATAGGCAAGTAGACTAGAAATATGAAGGCAAACATAATATGACCTCTACAGATGACAGAAGAAGAATTAATGCCTTTGAGTTGGCACTGCAGAAGAGTGCTGAACGTACCATGTACTGCCAAGAGAAGAAAAAAGTTTGTCCTTGAGAGAGTGAAATCAAGCTACTCCTTTGAGGAAAAGATTTTAAAGCTCCATCTCACATATTTGAACATATTACCAATAGAGGCCAGTCCTTGGAGAAAGATATCATCCTTAGAAAGGTGGAGAGATAGCATAGGAGAGGAAGATTCTGGATGAGATAGATTGGCACAGTTAGTAGAGATAGTTTTACCTCCTCTTTGCAGATGTGGATACCTCTTATTTTCTTGTCTTTTCTTACTACTCTCACTAATATTCCAGTACTATATTGAATAGGAGAGGGGATAGTGGGCATCCTTGCCTAGTTCTTGTTCTCAAGGGAAATGTCTTTAATCTCTCTCCATTAAGAATGATGTTGGCTTTTGGTTTTGCATATATACTTTTCACTATTTTGAAGAAATTCCCTTCTAATCCTATTTTATTTTATTTATTCCTATGCTGAGTGTTGGCTGGGTCCCAACTAAGTCTCCAAGTTGAAGGTTCATGTGTGATGAAGTTGGATTCTAGAAGGCGGTTCTTCTTGTTTTGGTTGAGGGTCACATGTGGACTGTTTGGTTGTTTTTATTTAATTCACAGCCATGTGTGAGCTGATTGGATTTGCTGGATTTGGTTAACAATGAGTTGTAGGCTGGAAGCCTTTTGTTCAAAGCCAGTCCGGACCTGTGTATTTAGAATACACGGAGGGCCTGGTGTTACTTTAACTGTGTTTAGAATAAGCATGCTTTCTTTTCTTTGGTTGGCTTTGTTAGTGGATTGTCAATTTTATTGACCTTTTTGAAGAACAAACTCCTGATTTTGTTAGTAGTTTTAGTTGCTTTTCTCTATTCTATTGCATTTATTTCTGCCTTAGTTTTTATAATATATTTCTTGGAGAGGTTGTCAGATTTTTTTTTTTGCTATTCTTCTTCTACTTGTTGGAGTTGTTAAGTAATTATCATTTTTTTCCCCTTCCTGTTTGATGTGTTTGCTTATTGCTATGAATTAACCTCTAAGTGTTACTTTTTGCTATATTCCAGAGATTTTAGTAAGTTGCAGTTTTATTTTCATTGCTTCAAAAACCTTTTTAATTTTTTTTTTATCTATTACCCACTCATACTCAAACAAGAAATTGTTCAGCTTCCAAGTGTATAGTTTTTTCCTCTTTGTCCTTTTGTTACTGATTTCAAGTTTTGTAGCACTCTTACCTGAGAAAATGGTTTATATTATTTCTGGTTTTAGATTTATTGATACTTGCTTTGAGACCTAATAAATGATCAATTCTGGAGAATGTTCCATGCACACTGGAGAAGAATGTATACTCATCATTTTAGGGGTGCATTAGTTTATATATATCTATAAGATCAAATTGACAGAGAGCATGGTTTAATTCTTCACCATCTTTGTTGAGTTTCTTTCTGGTAGTCCTATCATTTCTTGAGAATGGTGTATTGAAGTCTCCTACTACTATAGTGGTGTTGTCTATTTCTTTTTTTAGATCTGTTAAGATTTGCTTTCTGTATTTTGCAGGTCTATCATTTTGTGCATAGATCTTAATTATGTTTATTTCCTCTCTTGGTCTATTGACCTTTTTAACATTATATAGTGCCCTTTCTTGACCTTTGTGATATTTTTACACTGAACTTTATTTTACCAGAGATTAATATGACTACCCCTACTTTGTTCTGATTATCATTTACTTGGTGTATTTTTTTTTTCAACCCTTTGATTTTTAGTCTGTCTTTATCTTCATTTTTTAAGTGTGTCTTTTGTATATAGCATATTGATGGGTGGGTTTGGGGGGTTTTTATTTTGGTATTTTTTTATTCAATCTTCTACTCTTTTTCTCTTCACTGGTGCATTTAAACCACTAAACACACAGTGTAATTATTGAGAGGCAAGATTATATTTCTATCATTCAATTGTGCTCTTTTTGGTGTTGTTGCTGGTTATGTTGGTCCACCCTGCTTTCTGTGGTATCTCTGTAAGAATGACTTCCTTCAGTATGAAATGTTGGTCTTGCTTTTGCAAACTCCCTTAGGTTCTGCTCTTCTGACAATATCTTGATCTCTCAATCATATTTGATGGACAGTTTCTCTGGGTACAATATTCTTGATTGAAAGTTGTGTTCTTTGATTGTTTGGTACATGTCTTCCCACTATCTTCTTACTTGCCTGGTTTCTGCTGAAAAATCAGTGCTTAATCTTATTTATTCTCCTTTATAAGTTACTCTTCATTTTTTCCTAGCTGCTTTCAGAATTCTCTCCTTATCTTTGATTCTGATGAATCTGACTGTGCTATGCCTTGATATCTTTCCTTTGGAATCACTCAGTTTCTTGTATGTATGTTCTCTCATTCTTCATTATTTTTGCAAAGTTTTCTTGAAGTAACTCTTCTACACTTTCTCAATGTCTTTTTTTGCTTCTTGTTCCAGGATTACAATCATGTACATGTTTTTCTTCTTGCTGGTGTCCCACATTATTCTTAGACTTTTTTCACTTTCCTTCCTTTTTGACTCTGTTTTTTCCTCTAGCAGGTCAGTGCTGAGAGCTCTTTCATTTTGCTGATTCTGAATTTTATCTCTTCAGCTCTTCTCATCTATCTTTCCAGCATGTTGACAGCTTCCGAGGTACTGGTCTTAATATTCTGGATCAGTCTCTTGTTTGCCTAGGGTTTCTAATAACTCATTTGTTTTATCTGCATTGTCTTGAATTGTTTTTCTAAGTTTCCCTTGGCTTTTGCTTGTAGAATTTTGCAATTCTTAGAGTTTTTCTTTTATCCATTAAAATTATTAGTCATTGTTATTTTGAATCTGTTTCAGAGAGTTTCTTCAGGATTTCTGGCTTCAGAAAAA
>NW_006399971.1:3684382-3685425 GCF_000299155.1 Elephantulus edwardii
CCTCTGCTTCCATCCGCCCCCCCTCCTTGGATCCTCATACTTGTTCTACAGTAATGGTTTTATACAATATTTGTCCTTGTGGGACTGAGTTAGTTCACTCAGCATAATGCTCTCCAGTCCCTCCCAAGTTAGGTAATAATTTACAAAATCTTTGCTCCTGCTTGCTGTATACATTTATAAGGTGAAATCTTATTTTGGTTTTGTGTAAACTAATATAGTCTGTTTTATCCATGTCATTACTATGATAGGTTTGGGATAGTTTGTTGTTTTTTTTCTTTTTTAACTTCTTACCTTGTGTTTAACAGGTCCTTGGTCTGTGAACCTTGGATGAGGAGCTCACTGCTCCAGAAGAGGAAAGGGGCAGCTCACTCCACCTGAATTTCTCAGGCCCCTGGGCTTACAGCTGAGTGCAAGAACTATGTTCTGCAAGTTGTAGGGCACTGACCAATCCCTGTAGCCTGAATAGGAAGTGGTCACATACCGAACACCAGTCAGATTTACTTGTCAAAAGTGTTCCATTGAAGTCAGCGGTAATGGTAACGGGAGACAGATCTGAGAATGGAGGCAGGATAGGCACAGGATCAAATTATTTTACTTATTAAATGTTGCTTCCAGAATGTTGATTGTGGATTCAGGTAAAGTAAAATCCTTGGCAACTTCAGTCACTTCTCTGTTCATCATATTTTTCTTACTGTTCCAGTTGTAAAGGTTTTTTAAAACTTCCTTATGTTCAGTTGTAATCCAAATTGAATGTTGTAGTCTTTGATCCATAGTAAGTGTTTCAAGGTCTTTTGTCTTTTAGCAAGCAAGATTTTATCATTGCACTTATGGTTGTTAATAGATCTCCCTTTAATCCTTATACTTTAAATAATCCCGCTTCTGGTATTATTTGCTAAACATACAGATTGAATCCATATGATGGAGAAATGTAGCCTCACATAAAACATTCTTGACTTTAAACCTTGCAACATCCCCCTGTGAAGGCTATAATCTGCCATGATATTTGTGTGCCAGATTATTTGATAATTTTTTTTAGTGATACA
>NW_006399971.1:3686755-3698003 GCF_000299155.1 Elephantulus edwardii
GACATCAGGTTTGGGAAGGTGGAGAGACAGTGAAAGAAAGGAAGACCCTTTATCAGGTGGGTTGACACAGTGACTGCAGCAGTGGGTTTGAGCATGTCAGAGATGGTGAGGATGGCACAGGATAAGACAAGGTTCAGATCTGCTGTTCATAGGGTTTTATGAAACAAATATAGATTAATAACATCTCTGAAAAGAGTCAATGGAGAAGCTCAATATTAGCAGTCAAAACAAAACTAAGTGATGTAGACATGTGAGTGAGTGGCTGTGTTGACTACAGAAGAAAGTGGTCTCCACAGGAGTGAAAAGTCCTTGTAATTTTCATTTATTGGGAGAACTTGAAGAAGGAAAAAAAGGATTAGACAATGGTACAGTTAGCTATGCCTTGAAAATGATGAAGATATGACACTTACAAGGTAGGCAGTAATGATTATTGGACCTAAAAAGACAAATTATGAATTATAATATATACCTAAAAGTAGAATGTAGAACTAAATATCTAGAAGCTTCTCCATCAGCTAAATATGTAACAAAAATGAATATGAATGGAATAAATAATTCCAGTGGAATGATAAATGTATTGAAGCATACTTCTTGTTGTTAGGTACCGTCATGTTGAAATGGCCCATAGCAACCCTATGAACAGATCTGAACCCTGTCCTATTTTGTGCCATCCTCATTGTCTTGGACACACTCGAGCCAATTGCAGCAGTCACTGTGTTAATCCACCTTGTTGAGAGTCTTCCTCTCCTCTGCCAACTCTCTGGCTTTCTGAGCATAGTGTCTCATTCCAAGGAATAGCACCTCTTAGCAAAAGGCCTGAAATATGTGAGGTGAAGCTTTATCATTTTTTCTTCAAAAGAGCACTCCAGCTTTACTTTCTCCAAGACATATTTGTTCTTGTGGTAGTCCATGGAATGTTCAGTACTCTTCTCCACACTTGTGACATAGTTATTGCAACAAGCTAGTTGGATTGGGATGTAACAATGAGAAAAATATGAAGGTAAAGGAGTAGGAAGGTGAGACTTACAAATCTTATGTTCATTTAATGGATTTTTTTTTCTACTTGGTGACTGATAAGTCAATTAAAAATGGGAATTTTGTGGCAGCTGATTATTTTCCTAAATGTTCTTCCATGCTGATCATATCACAAGAGTTAAGAAATCTTTTCTGATGCTTTTAAGAAATCAAATTATGTGTTGCAGTGGGAAATTCTATGATCAAGGACCTCTCCAAGGTGCTAAAGAACAATGATGTTTAAAGATTAAGGTGTGTCCAAAGCAAGCCATGCTACTTTCAATTTCCTCTATGCATTTGAAAGTTGGACAGTGAATAAAGAATCTCAAAGAAGAATTGCTGTCATTAAATTGTTGCATTGGAAAAGAATATTGAACATACTACGGACGGCCAAAAGAGCAAACAAGCCTTGTATTGGAAGAAATTAAAACAGAGTGCTACTTAGCAGCAAGAATGATGAAGCTTGATCTCACTGGTCTTGTTGGGCCTGTCTTTGAGCATATTATCAGGAGAGATGCCATACTGGCATTAATAGAGGGTCAGAGAAAGAGAGGAAAACCTTAAACAAGATGGATTCACACAGTGACAATGACAATGGACTTGAGGATGGTGGACATGAGGATGGTACAGGATAGAGAAAAGTTCTGAGAGTGGAGAAGGTTCAACTCACCAGCACCTGACAACACTAAGAAATTTGTATTATACAGTTTGGTTTAGAACCAAAAGTACAAGTAGATATATAAAATTATTTTTTAAACTTAGAAAAGCTCTTCATTTTAAACATTCAGAAGAAAAATGAGGGTTTAAAAATATGTATTTTAATTCTGAGTACTATGATTATTAGTAATAACATCTATTTAATGATCATTTGGCTTTATATACAGAAATGCGTCTACTTTGGTTTCTGATTTTTAAAAAAATATTTATTTATTTATTAATTCATTCATTTATTTAAAAAAAAAAACAACAACAACACATGTATGGTAATCCAAGGAGTAAAGGATAGGAGCAGAAGGGTGAGGCTGGTTGGGATGAAATAACAGGGTTGCACAATTTGGTAGGTGGAGAGAATGGGTAAAGGAAGTAAGAAAGATGACACAGGGACCAAAAAAGATAGTGGGCATAGTCCCATGGTGATTGTTTGTTTGTTTAACAAAGAGATTGTCTTTTATTTGTGAGTTTTCCATTTGGGAATAGGAGCACAGACTCTCTGGTTGCTTCATGCTGAAGAGGGGCATTAAAATGAAGGCGAAAGTGGGCTCACTTTAACACTTTACTGATGGTCTTGATTTGAAGCTGCATGCCTTCTTGTTCAGTTAGAAAAAAATAGAGAACACTTCACAAATTTGTGTGTCATCCTTGTGCAGAGGCCATGCTAATCTTTTCTGTGTACTTCCAATTCTAGTATATGTGCTGCCAAAGTAAACACTACCTTGTTTTTAATAACTGATCCCACCCACCACCCATTTTCCTGAAGAATTTCCCAAAGGCCTAGATTTTAATTAGGAGTGGGTAAACTGGGAGAAACAAAACAATAATGAAGTGGATGCAATGGTCTCTATTTCTCTGGAGAAAATTCTTGAGGAGGCCCTATTATCTTTTCTGGCTTTCTCTCCCAGGATCCCATGCCTGGTGCTAATTGACCACAGGAGATAGAGTCCCTGAAGGCTATTAAACAAAGCAGAGTCTTCTCCAACCACTATTATCTTAGTTGCTCCTCCTATCTTTTTGTATGCTCATAAAAGTTGTCTTGCAGCATTGGCTGAACGCTTTAGAGTGGGTTGAGAACACTCAGTAGCGAGGTAAGCTCTAAAGGTTATTTTAAAATTTTATTTACTCCAGTATAGTGCTTTCTATTACATTAGAGAAATACAATGTTTTCTATTACATAATATCTCTTTAGAAAAGTAATATTACTATCTATGTGAGTGGAAAATACAGCAAAATTAAAGAAATAGTAAAGTATTATATAAATAAAACTCAAATTCATTATGGTCAAGTCAGAACCAACTCATAATAGACTCTCCATCAGACTGTAGATTGCATGGAAGAGATTTCACATCTTTCTCCTGCAGAGCTGCTTGTGAGTTGAACTGTCAGAGGTACAACTTTTGAGTTAGTAACACAACTCCCTTTGGACAATGCCTCTATTGTAGGAATATAGAACAGTATTAAGGACAGTAATAACAGACCAGATTGTGAGTACTTCTCCAATACAAGGCACTGTGGTTGGTAAGCTAGTAAGGAGGGTTCAATAGTGTGTTCCACTGTAATAAAGTAACCACGTATCTCCAAAAAGAGAACTAGCTGTGCAGATGTCTTTATTTTACACTCAGTGAATGAACTGCTCTAGGTCTATGCTATCCAGTATTTGCACACTAGAAATATGACTTACATTATCAGAGAACCAAATTTTGACTTTTATTTCATTTAAATTAAATTGAAAAATTTGTCTTTGATTTAAATATTAGAAAACATTAATGTGTGTGAGAATTTGGGTATATGTATCTGTTCTTTCAAATATAAATTTACTTCATTTTAAAGAGAAAAATATTGTTTGAAAAATAGAAAGAGGTGTGAAATGTGCTGTTTGTGTAAAATGCCTATAGTTTGGAAGACAGTATAAAAAAAAGTTGCAAACATATCTCATTACCAATTTTATATTGATTGCATACCAAACTCATAATATATGTAAAATACTCACTATCATCTAATCAAAACTGACTCATAACTGACATTCCAGTAGATTTTTGGAAGCTGTGAATTATAAGGGAAGAGATTTCTCATTTCTCTTCCACTGGTGGATTCAGGCTGCTGGAGGGAGACTGTCTTTTGGTATCATCAAGCACAACTCTCTATGGTCTAAGCCATGAAAACTTTTCAAATATAAAAGAAGTGAAATAGAATATATTCTTTAAATTAATGTATTTACTTTTTTTACCTTGCTTTTACAATCTTAAAGTGGTAAAATACATATAACTATTATTATTTTTACTACTTTACATTATATTTGTCATTAATTACATTGGTAGCGTTGTACAGCCACCGCCATCATTCCCTTCCCTAGACTCTACCCATCAAGCAAATACTCCCTTTCTTTATGACCACCCCTAGGGACCTCTAATTTGCTTTCTGTCTCTGTGCCTTCGCCTAGTCCATATTATGCAATATATCATTTGATCAATCTCAGTGCTGTCAAGTTGGAACAGATTCAAAGCTGTCCCTCTGGAAGGTCTTCTGAGGTTGTAAATAACACAGAAAAAGAGCAACTTTCTCCTGAAGAACCCCTGGTAGAGTCAAAGGACCATGATATTTAGATTACTATCATAACTACCTAAGGCTATGTGACACCAGAGCTCCCTTTTTTTGTAAACACGAGCTCATAAAATTTGTTCCATCTCTGTGTTATTTATTCCACTTATCATAATGTTTTAAAAGTTCATATATTTGTAATATGTATCAGAACATTATTTCCACTATGACTGAACAGTACTCATAATATTGTGTGTATATATACTACACTTTATTTAATTCTAATATAATAGATCTGGAGAGAAAATTCTTCCCCTTTTCCAGGGATTGGATTTTTAAATTATTATTAAAGACTGTATTAATCCTAAATAATAAAAAATACTGTATTAATTAATTTGCTGCATGACCTCCTCTAACTGTTTTTGCCAATACTCCCTTACTGGATGTTTGTGTACATGAAGACTGTGTTCAGTTAGTGCTGGGACTGTGCTGGTACCCTCCTCCACTTCTTAGCAGGAGGATTAGGGGTTCAGCTGAAGATGAAAACTAGGATTTTCTTAGGTATTTCCAGTGCATGTGTTTTGTTCTGAACATGTACGTGGTTTACTAAATTCTTCCCTCTTGCTTTTGACAGCCTTCCTGTCCAAAAAGGAGCCCTGATGGCCTAGTGAATAAGGAGTTACTATCAATCTAAAGGCAAGAGGTTTGAATCCACCAGCTGCTCCTTGGAAGAAATATGAGCAATCTCCTCCCATGCAATTTACAGCCTAGGAAAATGGCCGGAGGGTTAGCTAGGAGTTGGTCCAGAATGGACAACAAGGGGGGGGGGGAGGTGAGAAGGGAGAAAAGGGGAGGGGAGGAGAGAAGGAAATTACTCCAACTCCTGCTTCACCTTTTAGGTGTTAATTTTATGATTTATGATCTGATCTCAATCTCACTGTTTAAAGGAATCTCTGGTGACCTAGTCATAAAGAGCTGCACTGCCAATCCTATGATTGACCCCCTAAAAGGTCAGAATCCAAGAGCTGCTCGGAGGGAGAATGATGAACAACCTTCTCCTGTGTGATTTACTACCTCTAGAAACTCGCTGGAGGGTGCTGGAGGGTTAGTTATTCGTCAGTTCCAACTCAATGGCACAGGATTAGAAACACATTCCTTTAGGTTTACAGCACAGCTTCTTGCCCAGGCCACCAGTATTGCCTTTATTGGCCATAGTTCTCTCTATTATGCTGCCTACTTTTAGTATCTACTGATGTTTGAAAATGCATTTCTTCTCTAGGAAAAAAAATAGTTCTTTATAATTATTTATTTAGGAAGAATAAATTAAAAACCATGTCCTAATGACTGTGTTCCTCTTTTTCATTTTCTGAATTGTAAAAATATATAGAAACAACTACTTACTAGTAGGTCTACATCTTTAATACCCTCTATTTTATGTCTCTATGAGGTTTTTAAAAAAAATTTTGTAGATAACTTAAATAGTGCCATAATTAAAGAATTGTCCTGTATTAAGGTTTATTTAATTTAATTTTAAGTTAATTCATGTTGTATTTATAGTATGTATCAGACTTTCATATCATTTTATGGGTGAACAATATATTCCATTTATGTATAAACAATATGTTCTTTTTCGAAGCGGGAGTGGCATCCACTTCCTAAACAGCATGCCTCTGGAAACTCTATTAACTTTGATAAATGGCAGTTATAGAAAAGCTTCAGGATTTTTGTTCATAGGGTCGCTATGAGTCATGCTCGACTCAATGGCAATCAACAACAGTATGTTCTTTATGCATTCATCTGTTGGTGGACATTTGGTTACATTTTACAAGTACCAATATTATTCATTTTCTCTTCTTTCTACCAACATTGTCTTAAGGTGCTACTTATTCTACTATCATTATGTTTCAGGATTCTGTTGTCAAGAGCACAGTGCTCAATACAGACCTGCTTGACTAAGATTAAATATTTCCTAATTCAGAGAAGACTTTAAGATATAGTTTTGATTTGTCTTGTAAAGTTTAATGGACTCTTCAGGGCATTAGTTTTAGAGTCTCATCTCCTCCATGGCTCAAAAATGTCTGGACTCCATTGAGTTTTGAAATTCTCTTCCACATAGGTTCCCCTTTTGATCTAGATTCTTCTGTAGTTTCCTTGATGTTAATGTTAAATAATAGCAGCTAGGTATCATACAATTTTTCATGTGTTATGGTAAAGAAGGTGTTTGTTAATAAGGGCAAACATACAAACAATTAAATTCCTCCTCCACATTCTGACTTTCCTTTCACTGTCCTTAAAGTTCCCATATTATGATTCAACTTGCTATTTTCAAACAGATCCCATGAAGATAGTTTGTAAAAGATTATAATGCTCAAGACAGGATATTACTATTACTAATTTAGCTACTCTGTGAGAGAAGAATGGTCAATCTCCTCCCGTGTGATTAACTGCCTCAGAAAAGAGAGTCAGCTATGGGTTGGTTTCAACTCAATGGTTCACAGCAACAATTGTTAGTTGTTGTCTACTATGATTCACAGAAATCTTATGAATGATGACTTAAACCCTTGAACTATCTTGCATCATCCTTATGCTCTTCACCATGTTCAAGCTCATTGTTGCAGCCACTACATCTATCAATCTCCTTGAAGGTATTCCTCTTATTTTTTTTTTAACTGACTCTCTACTTTTTGCCTGGAAGCAGGAGCGGCATACACTTCCAAAATGGCTTGCCTCCGGAAACTCTATGTACGAACAGTGCTCAGGCTGTTCGTTCATAGGGTCACTATGAGTCGTCTACGACTCGATGGCATTAAACAACAACTCTTTTTCTAAGGGTAGATTCTCTTATTTTAGTTGAAAGTCTGATGTAAACCATATGGTTGGTTTTTATTTCATTCACAATTGTGTAAGCTGATTTGTTGCCCATATTCACTGGCTTTAGTTGTGGGCTGGAAGTATCTTGTTTAAGTCAGTCAGTCAAGACCTTGTGGGCAGACCTTTGTATTTAAAATGGTTGGGCTGAAGGCTGGTGCTAATTGTATTTGGGAAGAACATTCTTCTAAGTGGTACAGCACTGGTCTGTCAGTTTGCTGTACTGAGATAACTTGGGATTGCTGTGGTACAGAACTCTGTGCCATTGGTGTGTCAAATGTCATAAATGATACCCATGGTAGACAGGGTTTGGTAGAGCTTCCAGATTATGACAGGCTTGGAAGTAGGATTGGCATCCACTTCCTAAACAACATACCTTTGGAAGCTCTATGAACATTAGAGAATCGATGATAGTTATAGAACAGGGTTCAAATCTTTTGTTCATAGGGTCACTACAAATCTTACTTGACTCAATAGCACTTACCAATAATAACAATGTCACCTGACAATAGGCTCAAAGTATGAGATGATGTTTCACCATCTTTGCTTATAAGGAGCAGCCTGGTTGCATTCCCTCCAGTAGATTTGCATGGAATTTTACGGCAATTTATTGTACATTGATGATGGTGATGAATTGAGATATGGTGAGGCTGGCTCAGGATAAGGTAAGGTTCAGAACCATTATTCATAGAGTTGTTATGAGTCATAGCTGACTTTATGGCACATAGCAACAACAACAACTTACACTCAATTTTCTTCACCAACACTGAAATTTATTTAATGGCATTAATTTTTCTATTTTCTTTTTGTATTGTCCAACTTTTGATGACTATGAAACAATTGAAAATATGGCTTAAATCAGGCACACCTTATCAATCTTTAAGCTAATGTCCTTGCTCTTTAGCAATTTGAAGAGGTCCTTAGCAGTAGATTTCCCCCATGCAACATGTCTTGATTTTCCAACTGCTGATACCATGGGTGTTGATTGTGGATCATAGTAAAGATAAATAACTGATAACTTCAATCATTTCACCATTTTTCAAGGTGTTTCTTATTCATTCAGATGTGAGCATTTTTGTTTTCTCGGTATTGAAGTATAACCCATATTGAAGACTATAATCCTTGATCTTATTCAGTAAGGATATTTCAAGTCTTCTTCATTTGAATCATACGTATGAAATAGATTGTTGATGAGACTTCCTCCAATCCTAATGCCACATTTTCCTTCATATAGTCCAGCTTTTTTAATGATTTGTGAGTACAATTAACTTCTTGAGTTCACGTTTTTCTCAGTGTTAACCATAATTTATGATGATCCATACAATCAAATGACTTCTTGTAGACAATAAAACACAATAACCACATTTCTGATTTTCTCTGACATCAACAGTGACAGCTTTCATTCCATTACACCTTTTAAATCCTTCTTGAATTTCTTGAAATTCTCTGCCAGTACACTGTTACAGTAACTTTCAAATAATTTTCAGCAATATTTTACTTTAATGTGATATTAATGGCATTGCTCAATAATTTCTGAACTCTATTGGATCATCTTTTTTTTGTGAGAAAAATTTATATTTAGAGTTAGCCAGCTGGACTCAGTTTAGATGATCCCAATTTTGTTGACAACATCCAAAGCATCATAGTCAGAAGCAAGTCCAACATAGGCCTTCTTCTCTCCATCAGGCCTAATCAAAGTGTTGACCTTAGCCACATCAATGTCATAGAGCTTCTTTACAGTTTGTTTAATTTGGTGCTTGTTGGCCTTGAGATCCACAATGAACACAAGTGTGTTGTTATCTTCTATCTTCTTCATGGCTGACTCAGTGGTCAGGGGAAATTTGATGCTGACATAGTGGTCAAGCTTATTTCTCCTGGGGGCGCTCTTCTGGGGGTATTTGGGCTGCCTTTGGAGTCTCAGCGTCTTAGGCCGAGAGAAGGTGGGTGACATGCTGATATTCTTCTTTTTTTTTTACTGTGGATGTCCTTCAGGACTGTCTCCTTGTTCTTTAATGTCTTTGCTTTGGCTTCAGTTTTGGGAGCAGCAGGGGCAGGGGCTTCCTCCTTTGCTTTCGGAGCCACCTTCATAGAAAGGGGATCATCTCTTTTTATAATGTGAATGAATATTAATGTCTTTCTGTTAATTGGCTAGATAGCTTCTTCTGAATTTCATGTTATAGTCAACTGAGCATGCCCAGGGATGCAGCTGTTTATTAAACCACTTCAATTGCTTTTCCATCAATTTCTAGGGCCCTCCTTTACTGCAATTTGGAATTCTTCTTTAAAACCTTTGGTTCTTGGCCATATGTGACTTTCAGAAATGGTTCCGCATCAATCAATCTTCTTGGTACAATAACACTGTGTAGTCATTCCTTTTATGCTTCCTGTGTCATTCCATGTTTTGCCCATAGAATCATTGATTATTGAAAAATGACGCATTAATTTCTTTCAGTTCTTTGAGATTAAAAAAATGCCATATGTCTTTCTCTTTTGTTTTTCTAACTCTAGTCTTTGCATATTTTGTTATAATATCTTACTTTGTCTTCTTGAGCTGCCCTTTGAAATTTTCTGTTCATCTTCACTTCATCATTTCTTTCTTTTATCTTGGCTGTGCTATTTTGACAAACAAGTTTGAGAGTCTTTTCTGACATACATCAAGGTAATTGGGTTTTTTAACAACTCTTTATAGTGATCATTTGCTTTCTTCCTGGATGATGTCCTTGATAACAGCTCATAACTCCTCTGGTCATAGGTCATTGGTACCCAAATCCGTTCTTGATTTTTTAAAAAAAATTCTAATGGGGTACTGAAGATTGTATCTTGGCTTGCAAGGATTTGTTTTCATTTTATTTTCTTTAAATCTGAATTTGAACATGAGTAATATATGATTCATTCAAGAAGCTATACATTATAAGGGGGAATGTGACACCAGGATTGGTGGGAGACTTATGAAAAACTTCCCTTATGCAGATGACACAATTTTCCTTGTTGAAACAGGGGAGGACCTGATGCATTTGCTGTTGCCTTAATATGGATTGAATCTCAACATCAAGAAAACAAAGGTTCTCACAAATGAACCATTTGGAAGCACCAAGATAGATGGAAAAGTGATCAAGATTGTTCACAATTTTAGCTTGCTTAGTTCCACAATCAACATTCTTGACACTAGTAGTCAAGAAATCAAAAGAATTAATTGAATTAGGGAAATCTACTGTCAGGGACAGCTGCAGAGTGCTAAAAAGCAATGATATCAGTCTAGAGACTAAGGTGGCCATGATCCAGGTCATGGTCTTCAAAATTACCTGCTTTGTATCAAAGAGCTGCTCAATTATTAAGGAAGATAGAAGAATCATTGTCTTTGAGTTGTGGTGCTAGAGAAGAGAATTGAACATACCATGGACTGCCAAGGAAACAAACATGTCAGTCCTGGAGAAGGTAAAAACCAGCTTGCTACTTAGAGATAATGATTGTGAAGCTCTGCCCTACATACTTTGGGCATGTTGCTAGGAGAGGCCAGTCCTTGAAGAAGAACATCATGCTTGGAAGGACGGAGGAATAGTACAGGAAAGGAAGACCTTGGATGCGATGGACTGACATAGTAAGTGGAGTAATGAGGGGAGATGTGTATGAGACAGTGAGACTTGCTCAGGATAGGGCAGGGTCCAGAGCTATTGTATTACTGACTAAGAGTCACAGGCAACTCAGTAACACATAATAACAATATGTGGTTTACACTTGGCCCCTTTTCTTGTTTTAGTTGTTGAAATTACTTTTTCCACCTTCTTTTTCCCTCATTATATTTAATAAGGTTTTGAAGTATTCCATCAGGTAAGGTCCATGTGCATAGGTGTAATTTTATTACTATGGGTTTCACTCAATCATTCATAAAAATTTTGTTTCCTACGAATCCCAGAACATCTGATCGTTCTAATGCAAAACCTATACTTGGACAAAGAGGCAGTCATCAGAACAGAGCAAGGAAACACTGCATGGTTCAAAATTGGGAAGGGCGCATGCCAGGTATGTGTCCTATCTCCATACGTTTTTAACCTATATGCAGAACAGATTATCTGGGAGGATGGGCTCTCTGAGGAGAAATATGGGGTCAAGATTG
>NW_006399971.1:3700858-3722893 GCF_000299155.1 Elephantulus edwardii
ACAACAACAACAACAACAACAACATACCTCTTCAATATTACTAATTTCAATACACATTTTCTGTTCATCCATTCATTGCAGGTTGATCTTCCCTTTCCTTAATTTCTTAGAGTGTTCATTATCAGTTCATTCTATTTCAGCTATCTCATGACCTCCTCCTTCCCATAACCCTCTTATTTTCATAGAGTTCTTATACACTATTTATCCTTTTGTGACTGTCATATAATTCAGCATAAGATACTCTAGACTTGTTCATGTTTTGTAGTGTTTCACAAGTTCTGCATCCTTTTTAATGTTGTATAGTATTCCACTGTGTAAATGCACCACAATTTATCCATTCTTTTTTTGATGGGCACTTAGGTGGCTTCCCACTCTTTGCCATTGTGAATAATTGTATCCTTTCTCAGCTATTATGTCATTAGGATATATTGTTGTTGTTGTTGTTATTGTGTACAGTAAAGAACAGACCCATAGCTGACACCCCTCCTCCGAGGGTTTTTGGAGGCAATTAATCATGTAGGAGATCACCCATCCTTCCCCCACGAGCAACTGTGTGCTTTTGGGATTGCAGCACAGCTTCTTACAACTAGGACACCAGAGTTCACTATGGTATACTGTTGTTGTTGATGATTGCCTTCAAGTCACACATGACTCATAGTGACAGTATGAACAAAAGGCCTAAAGACCCTCTACAACTATCAACATTTATTAAAGTTCATAGAGTTTCCAGAGGTATGTTATTTAGGAAGTGGATGACACCCCTGCTTCCAAACCTGTCATAGTGTTATTGTTTTTATGTACCATTGGGTCACCTGTGATAGCTACCGTATGTACTGTAGCTCTGAACCCTACCAATAGTGAAATAGTTGGGTCAATTGAGATATTTACTTTCATCTTATGGAAAAAAAAGTACTAAACTTTCTTATACAGTGGTTGTACCATTTTACATTTTGGCCAACATTGTGTGAGAGTTGTAAACTTTCTGCATCCTCCTCAACATTTTGTTGCTTGCTATCCTATCTATTGAATGTTACTGTTGTTGCTGGGATGATGTCTCTGGGTTTTTTTTTAATTTATTTTTCTCTGCTTGCTTATGATTTTTATTATTTCTTCATGTGCTTTTTGGACATCTAGATATCCTTTTTTGTGAAGTCTTTTCATATCTTTTGCCCATTTTATGATTGGATTATTGGTGTTTTTCTTGTTGAGGAATTATAGTATTCTATGGATTTTGGTTTTGAACAATTCATCAGAAATGGCATTGGCAAATACTTTTTACCAATATATAGGTTTTATTTTTGTCCTATTAAAAAGGATGTCTATTTTATTTTATTGTTGTTGTTTAAGTGTGATTTTAAAATATTTTTTAATTCACTCATTGTTGCACATTTTCTTCTCTTCCTTTCCCCTGCCCAGTGCACATTGCAATGCACCTCTCATTCCAGATTATTGAGATATATATATAAAATACCTAATCATATATTCCTTTTAAACCAATTTTAACCTTATCTGTTCCAGTGCAGTGTTCCTCATCTATCCACTCTTTTCCTATTCTCCCTCAACCGACCCCCCCATGTCAACCCTATTTTATAGCAACAGTGTTATGCAGTATTTTTCCTTTTGTGACTGAGATACTTCACGCAGCATGATACTTCACAGGCTCACCCATGTGGTATAGTATTTTATGAGTTCTTGGATTTTCAATGTTGTATAATATTCCATTGTGTGAATATACTCTAGTTTTTCTGTCCATTTACTTGTTTTTGAGCACTTGAGTTGCATCCATCTCTTAGCTGTTGTGAATAACACAATAAACATGGGGTTATACATCTGTTTGAGTAGAGGTGCTGGGTTCCTTTAGCATATATTCCAGTAATGGAATTTCTGGGTCAAATGATATTTCTATTTTCAACTTCTTTAGAAAGCACCAGAGTGCCTTTCATAGTGGTTACACCATTGTACATTTCCACCAGCAGTGAATAAGGGTTTCAGTGTCACCACAAGTTCACCAGCATTTGTTGTTTGCTGCCCTGTTGTAATTTATTATTGTTGCTGTGGTGAGATCATTTCTCAGAGTTGTTTTGATTTGCATCTCTCTGATAGCTAGAAATTCTGAACATTTCTTAATCTGTGTGTTTGCCATTTGAATACCTTCTTTGGTGGAGTGTCTATTTATATCTTATGCCCATTTTGTGATTAGGTTGTTTATCTCTTTCTTGTTGAGGCACTGGAGTATTCTATAACTTTTGGATACAAGTCCCTTATCAGATATGTCATTGCCTATTTTTTCCCCCAGTCTGTGAGTTTTCTTTTCACCCTGTAGGGAAAGCTTTTGGATGTGCATAAGGGATTTGATTCTTAGAAGGTCTCATTCATCTATTTCATTCTCACCTGTTTGTAAGTTTTCCATTATGCTTGGAAGTCTGTCATGCTGTGAATTAAGGCTTTTAGGGTTGTCCTTAGCTTTTCTCTGATGGATTTTATAGTCTTGGATTTTACTCCTAGGTTTTACTCCTTGATCCACTTCGAATTTGTTTTTGTATCTAGTGTGAGGTGTAAGTCTTGCTTACATTTTCTGCAGATGGTTTTCCAATTTTGCCAAAACCATTCGTTAAAGAAGCTGTCATTAACAAACTGATTACATATCCTTATCAAAAATCAGTTGACCATAGGTAGATGAGCTGATTTCTGGATTCTCAATTCTATATCATTGACCAATGTATTTGTCACTACCATTCAGGAGTAAGTAGAAGCTGCATTGAAGGAACTGGCAAAAAAAAAATACAACCCAGAAATTAATGAGATAAAAATTGTCTTTTTTTTAATAACAAATGCAGCCTTGGATTTAATCATCAGTCTATACCTGGAAATTTGTAGAAGAGCTGTCTGGCCAAGAGATTGGAAGATTTTTCCCATTCCCAAGACAGGTGATCCAGCTGAATTTGAAAATTATCAAACAATATCATTACTATCACATGCAAGCACAATACTGCTGAAGATCATTCAAAAATGGCTAGAACAGTACATATATAGGGAACTGCTGGAAGTTCAAGCAGGATTTAGAATAAGTCGTGGCACCAGGGATATCATTATTGATGTGAGATGAATCCTGGCTGTAAGTAGGGAATACTAGAAGATTAGCTATTTGTGCTATATTGACTACGAAAAGGCATTTGACTACATGGATCATAAATTGTGGCTGACACTGAGAAGAACAGCAATCCCAGAGCACTTAATTGCGTTCATGTGGAACCTATACCTGGACCAGGACGCTGTTGTGTCAACAGAGCAGGGGGACATGTTTTAAAATTAAGATGTGAGTGTGCCGGGATTGTATTATCTTTCCATACTTATTCAATCTGTAAGCTGAGCAAATTATCGGCGAAGCTGGACCGTAGGAAGGGGAGTGTGACATCAGATTGGAGGGAGATTCATCAATAACCTGAGTTATGCAGATGACACAACCTCGATTGCCGAAAGTTAGGAGGACATGAAACACTTGTTTCAGAAGATCAAAGTATGCAGCCTTCATTATGGATTGCATATCAGTGTCAAGAAAACAAAGATTCTTACGATTGGACTGATAGCAGCCTCATGATGGTTGGAGAGGAGATTGAAACTGTCAACAGCTTTATCTTGCTTGGATTCACAATGAACACTCTTGGTACCTGTAGTCAGGAAATAAGGGCATTCATTGCACTGGGAAAATCTGCAAATAGACCTCTCCAAATTATTGAGGAGTAATCATGTCAGTTTGAGGACTAAGGTGCATCTGATTCAGGCCATGGTCTTTCTGATTACTTGCTATGCATCTGAGAGCTGGACAGTGAGTAAGGATGACAGAAAAATAACTAACACATTTGCGTTGTGGCACTTGAGAAGAGCACTGAACATCCCATGGACAGCCAAGAGAATGAACAGATATGTCTTGGAGAGGGAGCAGCTGAAGTGCTTTTTGGAGGCAAGACTTTGCCTCACATACTTGGGGCGTGTTGCAAGAAGAAGTGATTGCTTAGAGAAGAACATGATGCTGAGGAGGGTAAAGTGTCAGCAAAGGAGAGGAAGACTCTCAACTAGGTGGATTTATGTGGTGACTGCTACAGTGGCCTCTTGTGTGTCAGGAAGTATGAGGATGGTGCAGGATAGAACAGGGTTCAGATCTTTTGTTCATATGTTCAGATAAGTAGTATTTGACTTGATGGTACCCATCAACAACAACAACATATATTGGTCACTGTACCAGTATCATGCTATCTTTACCACTGAGGCTGTGTAGTAGGATTTGAGATCAGGGAGTGTAATGCATCCTACCTTGCTTTTATTTTTCAGTAGGGCCTTGCTTATTCAGATTCTCTTTCCCTTACAGATAAAATTGGAAATTGCCTTTTTCATCTCAATGAAGAATGGAATTGATATCTGTATTGAGATTGCATTGAACTTGTAGATTGCCTTTGGTAGAATTGTCATTTTCACAATATTGGGTCTTCCTAGCCATCAACATAGTTTCCTTTCTCTAGGTTTCTTTTTGTTTCTTTTAGTAATGTTTTGTAATTTTCTTTATGTAGGTCTTTTGTGTCTCTAGTTATATTTGTTCCTAAATATTTCATCTTGCAATTAACTGTGGTAATTTTTATTGTTTTTCTTGGCATCATTTCTATATTCTCTGTCACTATAGAGAAATTCAACTGATTTTTGTATGTTGACCCTGTGTTCTACTACTCTGCTAAATTGGTTTACTATGTGCAACAATTTTCTTACTGTGTCTTTAGGGTGTTATGAATATACTATCATATAATAGGCATATAGAGGTAGTTTCACTTCTTCTTTACCAGTTTGGATACCTCTTATTTCCTTCTCTTGCCTTATTGTTTTCACTAAGACTTCTAATACAATATTGTATAGGAGAGATGATAGTAGACATTCTTGCCTAGTTTCAGTTCTCAAGGATAATGCCTTTAATCTCTCTCCATTGAGAACAATGTTATCTTGATTTTTCATATTTATTTTTCATTATGTTGAGGAAATTCCCAACTATTCCTATTTTGTTGAGTGTTTTAATAAGGAAGGGCTATTGTATTTTTGTCAAAGGCCTTTATTGCATCAATTGATAGAATCGTGTGGTTCTTGTTCTTTGCTTTGTTAATTTGATGAGTTATATTGTTTTTTTATGTTGAACCATCCTCGCATATCTATTATGAATCCCACTTAATCATGAAGAATTATTTTCCTGATGTACTGTTGGATTCTATTGGCCAGGATTTTATTGAGGATTTTTGCATCTATGTTCATATTGGTCTATAGTTTTCTATTTTGGTAGTGTCTTTACCTGATTTTGGTATCAGAGACATGTTGCTTCATAGAATGAGTTTGGGAATATTCTTTTTTTTTTTCTATTTTCTGAAATACTTGATATAGAATTGGTGACAGCTCTTCTCTGAATGTTTGATAAAATTCTTTGGTTAAACTATCTGGTCCACATTATTGTAGAATGTATATGAGGATCCAAGATGGAGAAGGGGGAAAAGAGGGGTGAGGATGGGTGAGGTGGTGGGCTTAATCATAGAATCACACAATTTGATGAGTGGAGAGAGGGGTGGGTAAATGAAAGGGGAAAGATCTGGTGTGAAAAACAACATATATAAACTTTGTAAGTAAACCACTATAAAATAAAAAAAATTATTTAAAGAAAAGAAACAAACCAAAACTATCCAGTCCATATTAATTTTTTTTGAAAGTTGTTTTTTAACATGTTCAATTTCTTCTTTAGTAATGAATCTATTCAGGTGTTCTGAGTCAGTCATTGTCACTTTAGGTAGGTTGTGACTTTCTAAGTATTTGTACATTTCCTCTAAGTTTTCACATTTCTTTGAGTATAGATTTTTTCCATAATATTTTATTGCTAATCTTTTTATTTTTGTTGATTCTGTTGTGATGCCACCCCTTTCATCTCTTATTCAGATTATCTGTGTCTTTTCTTTCTTTTCCTTTCTACTGTTACTAATGGTCTGTCAATTTTATTGAAGTTTTCAAATAACCAACTCTTTTCCATTTCCTATTTTGTTTATTTCTGCCCTATTTTTCATAATTTCCTTTCTTTTAGAGATTTTTGCTGTTCTTTTTCTAGTTGTTGGAGATTCTGGGTTAAACAATTATCATTTGCTCTTTCCTTTTAATGAGTTTGCTTATTGCTATGAAATGACCCATAAGTACTGCTTTTGCTGTATCCCAGAGGTTTGATTAATTTTATTATCATTGTCATTTGTTTCAAGATACTTTTTTATTTCATTTTTTAATTTTTTCCTATTTGCAACCCATGCTCAAACAGGCCATTGTTCAGCTTCCAAAGGTATGGCTTTTTCTCCTTTTTCCTCCTGTTGTTGATTTTTGTAACCTTGTGTTCTGAGACAATGCTTTATATTACTTTGATATTTTTAAAATTTATTGAGGCTTGCTTTGTGACCTAAAATATGATCTATTCTGAAGAATATTCTATGCGCACTGGAGAAGAACATATACTCAGCTTTTCTGAGATGTATTAGCTAATATATATCTATGAGATCAAGTTGGTTGATTGTGTGGCTAAATTATTCAGCATCTTTGTTGAGATTCTTTCTGGTAATTCTATCTTATCTTGAGACTGGTGTATTGAAGTCTCCTACCAGTATCATAGTGTTGTCTTGTTATGACAGAAAATGTGAGATTCTGAACACTCAGCCAACATTTAGGGACTCATAAAGCTCTTTATTAAACATGCAGTTCAGGAACATCAACTAATGTTCAACCTATTCCGAACCTGAGGAGAAGTAAAGATCAGGTTTCTATATGAAGATTGGGCAAGATCGCTTCTCGGCCTTTTGGCTAAGATCAAGTGAAGATTGGGCAAGAGAAGTTACACAAAGTTCATTGCAGTTGACAGTTGAGGACTTTTCATATCCAGGAATCATTATTGTTTCTGACTTCTCATGGGTGTCCAGGCCCTGGACCAGGTGCAGAGGGAGTGGTATCCAAGCTGGGTCAGCTTTTACTAGAATATAAAGCTTAATAAAACATTTTATTGTCAAATTTACTGAGGCATACAGTTCTTAAAATGGTGGTCAGAACAAAATGGCTTTCCTAATGCTAGAATGGAGCTCTGGTCGTCTAGTGGCAAGAAGATGCTAACATATCAAATGGCTTCTCTAATGTTTAACAGATAAGCTGCTTTAGCAGTCTATTTTCTTTTTCAATTCTGTTAACATTTACTTTGTGTAATTTGCAGCTCTATCGTTTAGTTCTTAGATGTTTATTATAGTTATGCCCTCTTATTCTACTGACTCATTAAGCATTATATACTGCCTTCCTTGTCCTTTGTGATAGTTTTTATCCTGAAATCTGTTTTATCAGAGATTAATATTGGTGGCTCTTTTTTCTATGCATATTTTTTCCACCCTTCAATTTTTAGTTTGGATTTATTTTCACTTTTCTGGTGTGTCTTTCTCTTGTAGACAGTATATTGATTGGTTTTTTTCTTTATCCAATCTGATACTCTAATCATTCACATGCAGTATAATTATTGAGAAACAAGGTTCCATTGCTATCACGTTGTTGGATTCTTTTTATTATTCTTGCTGGTTACTGATCCATTGTCCTTTCTGTGGCATCACTGTAAGAAGGACTACTATTAGTATTTCCTCCAGCATTGGTCTTGTTTTAACAAACTCCCTTTGTTTCTGTTTTTCTGATGATATTTTGATCTCTATGTCATATTTGATGGATAGTTTTTCTTGTTAGTGTATTCGTGGTTGACAGCTGTGTTGTTTGTTTTATATTTGTCATTCCACTGTATTCTTGCTCTCATGGTTCCTGCTGAGAAATCAGCACTTAATCTTATTTTCTCTCCTTTATAGGTTCCTCTCCACTTTTCCCTAGCTGTTTTCATAATTCTCTCCTTAACTTTGATTTTGATAAGATTTATTATCACATTCCTTAATAGTTTTCTTTTGAGGTCAATTCTATACGGAGTTTGCTATGTATATTCTCTCATTCTTCATTATACCTGGAAAGTTTTCTTCTAGTAACTCTTCCACGACTCTCTCAGTGCCTTTTTTCCTCTTCTTTTTCCATCTTCTTCCTATTCTGAGATTCTAATCATACACATATTGTTCCTCCTTATGGTTTCCCACATTATTCTTAGGCTTTTTCATTTTTCCTTCCATTTGGATTCTGCTTTGTTGCTCTGGCAGATCAGTGTTGAAAACGCTCTTCGGTTTTGCTGGTTCTTGTAACTTGTGGTTGCTGTGAAGCTGAACACTGTGACACTGATGTGTCAAATGCGATAATGTTTACCCATAGGGGACAGCGTTTGATGAAACTCCGTGATTAAAACAAGCTTAGAAGAAGGAGTAGTATCCACTTCTGAAATAGTTTGCTCTGGAAACTCCATGAACTTGGAGAAACAATGAAAGTTATACAAGTGTTCAGGTCTTTCATTCATAGGGATGCCATGAGTTGTCTACAACTCGACAACTCTTAACAACAAAAATAACAAAATTTTATTCCATAGTTATTATACCAATACCATGTTGTTTTAGTTACAACGGCTGTGTTATTGTTGTTATTTGTACCATGAACAATAGAGTCAAACCCAACTCATAGCTGACTCTCAAGTAAGTTTTCAAAGGCAGTAAATTGCATGGGAGGAGATTGTCCATCTTTCTCCAATGGAGCACCTGATAGAATCTAACAACTTGCTTTGGTTAGGAGTGCAGCTCCTTACCTCTAGGCCAACAAAGCTCTCTTAGTAGGATTTAAGATCAAGAAGTGTAATGCCTCCTACTTTGTGTTTATTTTTCAATAGAGCTTTGTTTATTTGGGGTTTCTTCCCTTTCCAAATAGAACTAGAGATTGTTTTTTCTATCTCCTTGAAGAATTTCATTGATATCTGTATTTGGATTGCATTAAACCTGTATATTGTTTTTACGATTATTGCTATTGTCACAGCATTGAATCTTCCTTTCTAGGAACCTGGACTATTCACTCTTTTATTTAGGTCCCTTTTTATCTCTCTCTTTTGTTACAGTAAAATGAAAAATAGATTTATTAAAGTTACAACACAAAGGGATAGGCCTTCCTCCTTGAAAGGCAATATGGGGGAAGCCTCTATTTGTTTCTTGTAGTGGTGTTTTATAGTATCATTTATATGGGTCTTTTGTGTCTCTGTTGTTGTTGTTATGTGTGGTCAAGTCAACTATGACTTATAGCAACCATGTGAAAAACTCTGAACCTTGCCCTATTCTAAACCAATTTCATGGTCTCCAACACATCTGACCCCATTGCCACAGTGACTCTGTCAATCCATTTCATCCAGGGTCTTCTATTTTACAATGACCTTTCAACCTTTCAAGTACATTGTCCTTCTCCAAGGACTGGTCTCTCCTGGAAACATGCTTAAAATATGTAAAACAGAGCTTCAAAATCTTTACCTACAAGGAGCAACCTGGCTTCATCCTCTCCAAGACAGGCTTGTTTGTTCTCTTGGCAGTCCACAGTAGCTCAATACTTTTCTCTAACACCACAACTCTCTTTAGTTATGTTTGTCCTAGGTATTTTATCTTGAGGTTGGGTATTATAATTGACTTTACTTTCCTTATTTCCTTTTCAGTATTCTTTGTTGGTTTCTTTGCTGTAGAAAAAACCAACTGACTTTTGTATATTGCTTTTGTATCCTTCCAGTCTACTGAATTGGTCCTAGGTCTAATGATTTTCTTTTTGTTGAATCTTTATTTATCCTTTTAAAAAGAATATTTTTATTTATATTGGTTTGCACACAAAATTCACATACATGTTTTGTATTTTCCTTCATTCATATTGTGTTTTATAGAATCATTCACAAACCTTGTGTTTTATAAAATTAATCACTATTGAACTATGCCAACCATTACCCCACTGCACCTTTCCCATTTCCTTTACCCTCTCCCTCCACCCACCAAATTGTGTGACCCTGTGATTTCCCTCCTCTCTACCATCAGTCTTCTGTTTGTACCCTTTTACCCCTATAACCCCTCAAATATGTTTTACTAGTTATCCTTTATTTCTCTTGATGCCATCTCACATAATTCTTATTTCATTCATTTCCTTCCATCTTGCTTTTTTTTTTCTTACAAGAATATTATTGTTAAGGGTCTTGCCTCAATCTTTCTGATTCTGCCTTCTACTTATTCTGTTCTGCTCACTTATCCCACTCACGTATTAATAGCTTCCATTTTCTATGACTTCTAATATCTCATTGTTGTATTTATTTTGTCTTGTAGTGATTTTTTTAACTACTTCTATCTTTTTGTTTGTGAGTTCAAATCTTTCTTCCGTAATTTATAATTTCTTTAGTACCATTTCTTGTAATTCCATGTCAAAGTATTACTTTCACCTTCCTCTCTCTAGGATATTAATTGTCTCTGTGATTTGGTCTTATTTTTACATGAATGCTTGGTTATGCTTTGCTTTGGTTTTTGTGTTGTCTATGTAACATTATCTTGTTTGGTCATGACTGCAGTCTAATGCTGGTCAGTTAGTGCACATACTGCCTTTTGTTTTATTGTGAGGTATGTATGTATATGGGTGGATGCATGTGTTATAGGACCCACATTGAGGATGGTGCCTGTTCAAGTTCACTAGAGAAGTTGCTGTGGGGTTTTTTCCTTCTTTTTTTCTCTTTTATTATCCCTTAGCAGAGGGGATCTTTAGAGATGAGCTATCATTGAATAAATTCCCATGTATTTATGCATTTAAGATGTGATTCTAAATTAGTACAGATTAAGTTTAGTGGGCTGACAGCCACTGCAGGGTGGAGCCCATGCACTTTTCCTGGCAGTTAATGTGGACTGGCTTTTGGTCAGCATCTTACAATGTTACCATCATCAGTGGGTATTGCTTTTTGTTTGTGAGGTGTTGTGGGTTTTTTGGGGTTTTTTTTTTGCATAAAGATCTGCTCTTTCTATGGAAATTGACATATACATGTTCCCACCCTCTGTGCATGCACTGCTTCTTCTGGTTTCCTTGTAAGAGGACCTTATCTTACTCAGAGCATTTTCTTACCTAGTTCAAGATGGCACTGGTTGACTCACCACAAAGGTGGAAAGGTTTATTTTCAACCTACCATGGAGTAGGTCTTGATGGCATCTCACCTGCCCATATGAAGATCCACTCATTACTACAGATACAAAAAGTGAAAAAATGTCCTCTGTCCTCCATGGTATTCTGCTTTGTGCTGTAAAATTTTCTTTCTGTCTTTGTGGGGTCAAGAGCTCCACTCAATAAGCTCATGGTGTATATGACCAGCATGTTATTTACATTTCTACTCTTTCTCCTGATTAGTTTTGTTTTCACTAGGTTCTCCTACACTTCGGGGTGTTCAAATTGCCCATGGAAATGATTGTGTGTGAATACCTATGTGTCCTTACTGGACAGAGGCATGTCTGTCAGTATGACTGAATTGCCATCCCACTGGAAGTCCTATTTACATTTTAAATAATATTTTATTATCGTATACCATCAATTTGCTTATAATTCATAGCAACCCTATGCACAGTAGCCCTGAATTCTGTTGTATCCTGAGCCAGTCTCACTGTCTTTGAGACCCCTACCCCATTACAACAGTTACTGTGTCAATCCATCTCCTCCAGGGTCTTCCTTTCTTGTGCTATCCTTCCATTCTTCCAACCATGATGTCATTCTCCAAAGACTGGTCCCTCCTGGGAACAGGCCCAAAGTACATGAGGAGGAGTGTAAAAAAATCTTTGCCTCAAAGGAGCAACTTGGTTTCACCCTCTTTAAGACAAACCTGTTACTTCTCTTGGAAGTCTGTGCTATCTTCAATACACTTCTCTAGCATCACAACTCAAAGACATTGATTCTTCTGTTATCCTTAGTCATTGCCCAGCTCTCTAAATACATAGCAAGCAATTGTGAAGACCATGGTTTGGATCAGAGCCACTTTAGTTTCCAGACTGACATCATTGCTCTTTAGCATTCTGGAGAGGTCTCACACAGCAGATTTTCATACTGCAAGTCATCCTTTGATTTCTTGACTGCTGAAATTGTTAACAATCTCAATCTTATTTTCATCTATTCATGGTGTTGCTGATTGTCCCTGTGATGAGAATCTTCTTTTTTCCCCCCCTTGATGTTTTGTTCCAATCTATACTGAAGACCATAGTCCTTGGCCTTTTGTAGCAAATGTGTTAGGTTCTCTTCAGTTTTGGTAAGCAAGACTATGTCATCTGCATAACTCAAGCTGTTGATAAGTTTTCTTCCAATCCTGATGCCACATTCCTCCTCATAAAGCCCAGCCTCCTGAATAATCTGTTCCATATGTAGATTGAAAAGATAGGAGGACAGGATGCATCCCTGACACATTCCTTTCCTAATTTTGAACTATGCCGCATTTCCTTGCTCTGTTCTGACAACTGCTTCTCCAGGTATAGGTTTAGGTTTCCAGGTACAGGTTTTACATGAGCACAATCATGTTTGGAATTCCCATTCTTCTCAAGGTTAGCCAGAATTTGTTGTGATCCACACAGTCAAATACCTTTGCATAGTCCATGAAATACAGATAGACATTACTCTGCTACACTCTACTTTTATCAGCAATAAATAAATAAATCATTGATTCACAGAAACTCTATTCTGTACTCTCATATCATTTCAGGCACCAAGGACATATTTTCCAACTACCAGTCTTTCTCTTCCCCGCCCCCAAATTTTACATTCCAATTACCTATTACTATTAATGCATCTTAAAGCATGTTTGATCTTTTTCAGACTGAGAAGGTTGTTAGAAAAAATCAATTTATTTTATATTTTACTTTAGTCATTGGTACATATATTTGAATAATAGTTTTATCAACATATCTTCCTAGTATAGATGTGCATATTATCCTATCATTCACAGCATTATATTTAAGAATATATCTTAAAATATTTCATGAAGATTAAAATTATCCTCTTCAATTTCCAATTCCTAGAATCATATGCATAACTTATATATCATATGACTATATAGTTTAAATATCATATTTTATCCTATTTTAAAAATTAATTTTAATAAAAGTTTAGAGACATTGAATTTCCATTCATTCATTGTTGCACACTTTCCTTCCTGCCTACCCTTGCCCCCAAGTTTGCTTTCCTCTTTGAAAAGTTAAAAAAAAATTCTCTCGTATTGCAATCCCCCACCCCCAGCCTACTCTACTATGCAGCTTTCCTTCTAGACTCTTCTCATGACAATAATACCTAATTATATATTCTTTTTAAACATTCCTCTCCCTCATCTGTTTCAATTCAGTGTACATTTTTTATCCTCTCTTTTTTTTAAGTTTCCCCACAACCATGATGTAAGTTTCTCTTTACAACAGTGGCATTATGCAGTATTTGTCCTTTTATGACTGAGATATCTCACTCAGTATAAGGTTCTCCAGGGTCACCCGTTTTGTATAATAATCCATTCGTTCCTTGTTTTTCAATGCAGCATAGTATTCCATTGTGTGAATATGCCACAACTTCTCTCTCCATTTGTTTGTTGATGGACAGTTGATGCAACTCTTTGGTATTGTGAACAAAGCAGCAATAAACATGGGTGTGCATATATCAGGTTGGGAGGTAGTTATGTTTCTTTATGGTATATTCCCAGGAGTGGAATTGCTGGGTCAAATGGCATCTCTATTTGCAACTTTTTGAGAAAGTGCCACACCGCCTTCCACAGGGGTTACACCATTTTACACTCCCACCAACAGTGAATAAGGGTTCCAGTCTCTCCACAACCTCCCCAGCATTTGCTGTTTGCTGTTCTGTTAAATTTTGCTATTCTTACTGGGGTGAGATGATATCTCATAGTTGTTTTGATTTGCATCTCTCTTAGAGCTAGGGACTTTGAACATTTCTTCATGTGTTTGTGTTCTATCTGAATGTCCTTTTTTGTGAAGTGTCTGTTCATACCCTGTGTCCATTTTGCAATTGGATTGTTTATCTTGTTGTGGTGCTTGAGTATTTTATAAATTCTAAATATAAGTTCTTTATCTGACATGTCATTACCAAATATTTTTTCCCAATATGTGGCTTACCTTTTTAGCTTGTTAGAGAAGTTTTGTTTTGTTTTGTTTTGTTTTTTATGTGAATAGGAATTTTATTCTTAGAAGATCCCATTCATCTATTTTACCTTCTCCTGGTTGTAGATTCAGGACGCTTGGAAGACTGTTTATGTTGTGGGTTAGGGCTTCTAGAGTTCTTCCAAGCTTTTCTTTAATAAGGTTTATAGTCCTTGGTTTTAGTCCTGGACAATTGATCCACTTTGAGCTGGGTTTTGTGTATGGTGTGAGGTGTGGATCTTGCTTGAGTTTTCTGCACATAGTTTTCGAATTTTGCCAACACCATTTGTTAAAAAGGCTGTCATTTCCCCACTTACCTGATTTAATGTCCTTGTCAAAAATCAATTGACCATGGATAGATGGTCTGACATCTGGATTCTCAGTTCTATTCCATTGATCTATGGGTCTGCCATTGTACCAGTACCACACTTTCTTGACCACCACAGCAGGGTAGTAGGATTTGAAATCAAGGAGTGAGATACCTCCTACCTTGTTTCACTTTTTAAGGAGTGCTTGGCTTATTAGGGGCTTCTTTCCATTCTAAATGAAACTGGAGATTGCCTTTCCATCTCATTGAAGAATGGAATTTGTGTTTGTATTGCAATTGCATTGAACGTGTAAATTGCCTTTGGTAGTATTGTCATTTTCACAATATTGAGTCTTCCTGTCCAACAGCAAGGTATATTTGTCCATTTCTCCAGGTTTCTTTTTGTTTCTTGTAGTAATGTTTTGTAATTTTCTTTGAATATATCCTTTGTTCTTCTGGTTATATTTACTCCCAAGTATTTAATCTTGTAATTAGCTATTGTGAAGGGCATTATTTTTCTTAGCTCCAGTTCTGTATTTTGTCACTGTAAAAAAATCCAATTGATTTTTATATGTTGATCTTGTATCCTGCCACTTTGCTGAAATGATCGACTATGTCCATTAGTTTTCCTTCTGAGTCTTTAGGGTTTTCTAAGTATACTATCATATCATCTGCATAAAGAGATAATTTTACCTCCTCTTTGCCAATTTGGATGCCTCATATTTCCTTCTCTTGTCTTGCTGCTATCACTAAGACTTTCAATACAATATTGAATAGGTGAGGTGATAGTGGGCATCCTTGCCTAGTTCCTTTTCTCAAAGGGAATGCTTTTAATCTCTCTCCATTGAGAACAATGTTGGCTCTCAGGTTTACGTATATACTTTTTATTATGTTGAAGAAATTCCCCTCTAATCCTATTTTGTGGAGTTCTTTAATCAGGAAAGTCCATTGAATTTTGTCAAAGGCCTTTTCTGCATTAATTGATAGAATCATGTGGTTCTTGTTCTTTGCTTTGTCAATGTGATTAATTTCATTGATTATTTTTCTTATGTTGAACCATTCTTGCATCTCCATTATGAATGTCACTTGGTCATGGTGATTTCTCTTTTTTTGGTGTATTGTTGGATTCTATTGCCCAGCATTTTACTCAGGATTTTTGTGTTTATGTTTATGAGAGATACTGGCCTCTAGTTTTCTATTCTGCTGGTGTCTTTACCTTGTTTTGGTATCAAGGATATGTTTGCTTCATAGAATGAATCTGGGGGAATTCCATCTTTTTCTATATTCTGAAATTTTTTTATGAAGAATTGGTAAAAATTCTTCTTAGAATGTTTCAGTCTTCACTTGAAAAACCATCTGGTCCAGAGCTTTTTTTGGCTGGAAGTTGTTTTATTACCAATTCAATTTCTGCTCTTGTAATGGGTCTGTTCAGTTCTTCAGTGCTGGTTTGTGTCAGTTCAGGTAGGTCATGAATGTTTAAGTATTTGTCCATTTCGTCTAAGTTTTCATATTTGTTTGAGTATAGTTTTTAGTAATATTACAATGTCAGCCTTTTTATTTTAGTTGGTTCTGTTGTGATGTTTCATCTTTTATTTTTATTATTTTTGTCTTTTCCTTTGTTAGTTTTGCTATTGGTTTGTCGATTTTATTGACCTTTCAGAGAACCAGTTCCTAGTTTTGTTGATGGTTTCAATTGTTTTTCCATTTTCTATTTCATTTACTTCTGCTCTAATTTTTATAATTACTGTTTGTTTGGGTTTTTTTTTATAGGCATCAGGTTTCCTTGCTGTTCTTTTTCAATTTGTTGGAGATGCTGGATAAGAAAGTCAATGGTCTTTTTTTCCCCTGGCTTTTGATATTTTTGCTTATTTGCTATAAATTGACTTCTGGTTACTGCTTTGGCTGTTTGCCAGAGGTTTTTGTAAGTGGTGTTTTCATTGTCATTTGTCTCAAGAAACTTTTTAATTTCATTTTTTAGTTCTTCTAGTACTCCCTCATGTTCAAATAAGGTGTTGTTCAGCTTCCAAATCTATGGGTTTTTTTCTCCTTTATCCTCTTGTTAGTAATTTCATTGTAGCATTGTGGTCTGAGAAGATGCTTTGTACTATTTCTATGTTTTTTTTAATTTATTGATGCTTACCTTGTTACTTAAAATGTGATCTATTCTGGCCATCATTCCATGCACATTGGAGAATAAGGGATACTGTGCTTTTGGGGGGGTTCATTAGCCTATAAATATCTATGAGGTCATGTTGGTTTATTGTGTAGTTTAATTCTTCAGCATCTTTGTTGAGTTTCTTTCTGGTAGTTCTATCTTTTCTAGAGCGGGGTACAACTACTATAGTAGTGTTGTCTATTTCCTTTTTCAGTTTTGTTAATATTTGTTGTATATATTTTGCAGGTATTTCATTTCATGCATGGATATTTACTATTGTTATGCCCTCTTGTTCTATTGACCCTTTAATCATTATGTAGTGACTTTCCTTGTCCGTTGTGATGGTTTTTGCATTAAAATTTATTTTATCAGAGATTAATATTGCCACTATGTTTTTTTTCTGATTGTCATTTGCTTGGCATATATTTTTTTTCTCACCCTTTTATTTTTAGTCTGTCTTTATCTTCATTTTTCAAGTGTGTCTCTTTTAGACAGCATATTGATGAATTTAGTGTTTGGGTTTTTTGTTTGTTTGTTCGTTTGTTTTTTTACCTTATCTGTTCCTCTTTTTCTTTTCTGTGGTTCATTTAAACCATTTACATTCAGTGTGATTATTGAGAGGTAAGGTTCTATTGTTATCATTTTGTTGAGTTCTTTTGGGTGTGTTATTACTTACTTTTGTCCACCATGCTTTCTGTAATACTTCTGTATGAAGAAGTCTCTCAGGTTTTTCTTGCAATGCTGGTCTTGTTTTTACACACTCCCTTAGGTTCTATTTTTCTGGTAATATCTTGATCTCTCCTTCATATTTGATGGACACTTTTGTTGGGTACAGTATTCTTGGTTGACAGTTGTGTTCTTTGAGTGTTCAGATATGTCATTCCACTGTCTTCTTGCTTGCATGGTTTCTGTTGAGAAATTAGCTCTTAATATTATCTGCTCTCCCTTATGGGGTACTCTTTGTTTCTCCCTTGTTTTCAGAATTCACTCTTTATCTTTGGTTCTGGCAAATTTGACTATGATATGTCTTGCTGTTTTTTCTTTTGGGGTCTATTCTTTATGGTGTTCTCTCAGCTTCTTGAATATATATTCTCTAATTCTTCATTATGCCTGGGAAGTTTTCTTCTAGTAATTCTTCCACAACTCTTTCAGTGCCTTGCTTCTTCCTGTTCTGGAATTCCAATGATGCACATGCTTTTTCTCTTAATGGTGTCCCACATTATTTTAGGTTCCTCCTTTTTTGATTCTTCTTTTTGCTCTAGAAGATCTGTGGTGACAATTCTCTCTTCTATCTCACTGCTTCTGTGTTCCATCTCTTCAATTCTGTTTATGAGTCCCTCCATCATGTTGACAGCTTCTGAGACATTGGACCTCATATTTTGGTTCTTGGTTTCTTCTTTTTCCAGTGCCTCTAATGCCTCATTTGTTTTATCTGCATTGTTTTGGAATTTTTTTAGCTCCTCCTGGTTTTTGCTTGCAGTGTCTTGTAATTCTTCAAGTTTGTTTTTCACCCATAGAAATTCTCCAATCATTGTTCTTTTGAATTCTGTGTCAGAAAGTTCCATCAGACTTTCTGGCTTCAGGAAATCCGTGGGGAGTGACATCTTGCTTTGGGCTTGTATAGGGTATGATGTAGCCTGCTTCTTTCATGGCATTGCTGTAGTAGAGTTTTTAATTCCTGAGACAATGATAGGTTCTTGATTTGAAGCGATTGCTCCAGACAAGGGTGGTGCAGGGACATTTCTGTTCAGGGCCTGTGAAAGTAGCCTCTTCTGTTTATAACTGTTACAGACCAAGGCTTTCTGGACTAAAGGCAGTTAGCTGATTGGACATGAGGAGGTGTACAGTATGGTGTAAAGGTGAAGGTGTGGGCATAGGCAAGAGGCATGGGTGTGGGCTGCAGGGCAGGGGTGTGGGGCGTGGGGTGCAGGGTGTGCAGGGTGCAGGCTGAGAGTGAAGGGAATTGGGTCTGCACACCAACACGCACACAGACTTACACTGGCTGTAGGGCACACTGGGCAGGCTTTGGTGCAGACTCTTACAGATTGGCCATGTGACAGGACCTTACTTAAATTCCAGCTGTCAAGCCAACTTTCTTTCGGCCACTGCCCTCGCTCTGGTCCATCCTTGTTCTGGTCCCTACTTCAATCTTCTGTAGGATTTTCTTAAGAAAGAATGTTGTATTCTGTAAAATATTTCTTCCTAGAGATGATTGTGTGGTTCTTTATATTTTTTAAATGATGTTATGTATTATTTTGATTCCATTTCTGATGTTGAACCATTACTGCATTCCTGAAATAAATTCTGCTTGATCTTATTATGTTGTTGTTTGTTATCACGTTAGACCTGACTCATAGTTGATCCTACAGTGGCTTTTCAGAGGCAGTAAATCATATGGGAGGAGATTGTCCATCCTTCTTTCACAGAGCATATGGTGGATTCATAACACACATCTTTGGGGTCACATCATGGTTTCTTACCATTAGGCCACCAGGGATCCCTCTTTGTTATGTGACTTTTTAAATATGCTGTTGGATTCTGTTTACTCATATTTTGTTGAGAATTTTTGCATCTATACTGATAAAGGATATTGGTCTGTAGCTTTCTCATGACGTTTTGGTCAGATTTTGGTGTCAGAATTATATTTCCCTAATGAATGAATTTGGGGGTGCTCCTTTCTTCTTTGTAGGAGAAGGATGGGCAATCTTCTCCTGTGCAATTATCTGTCTCTGAAAACCCATCAGAGGGTCAATTATGGGTTGTTTCTGACTCAATGGTGCACTAACCAGTCAACCAATCATCTTTCTTCTTTATTTTTTCAGAAAGGGTTAAAGAGGATTGATGTCAGTTCTTCTCTAAATGTTTAATAGAATTCCCCAGTGAAGTCTTCCGATTCAGGGTGTTTTTTGCTTGGGAAGTTTTTGACCACTGAGTCTATCTCTTTACTTCTTATAGGTCTATTAAGGTATTTCTTCTTGGGTCAGTAAGTTGTGTGCTTCTAAAAATTTGTCGATTTCATCTAGGTTATCCAGTTTATGGCCACATAGTTTGTTGGTAATATTCTAGCATAATCCTCTTCATATCTAATGGGTAAATTGTAATGTTTCATCTTCGACTTTTTATTTTGTTTTTTTTTTGCAGCTTTTTGTATTTGTTAGATGAGTTAAATATTTTAAAATTGTATTTATCTTTTGAAAGAAACAAATTCTGCTTATGTTGGTTCTCTCTGTTGTTTTGCTTTTTTTTTCTCCAATATTAACAAAGTATTATAATACAATGTGGAAAGGAGGAGTATGTTCAACACTTCTCAAGGTAAAATAATTGAAAAACAAATTCAAGCCTCAAGTTGAAACACTAAAAGATTCTATGGGGAAAGTATTGAATGATGCTGGAAGTATCAAAAGAAAAAATTAGAGGAATACACAGCATCAGCATACCAGAAATAAGTTTGTGACGCTGACCTATAGTTTGACTCTTTGAATTAGTCAGTAGCTCCAAAAGAAGAACCATGGCCAATCTGTTTTCGTGTGATTTAAAGCCACTGAAAACCCTCTAGAGGAGCAGTTGTGAGTCAGTTTTGACTGAACGCCAATGAGTGAGTCTATTTTATCAAGCATTATCTTCTTCTCCAGGAAACTGGCTCTTTCTGACAGAGTGTTCAACATAGTGACATAAAGTATCACCATCAATTCCTCTAAAAAGCATTCTGGCTATACTTCTTTCTCCAAGACAAATTTGAATCCTGGCTATGGGAGTAATAGTACTATATATTAGATACACTTTGGGGGAATGGTTTTTTAGTAGATAAGAACTACTGGTGGACATTCATCGAGTCCTGCAAAGTAATGTCGTCTGCTTGGTGCAATAACTGTGTCTTTAAAAGGTCATTTCATTGCTCTATCAAACCAGATATTTCTAGCTATGACTACATGTATTCTTTTCAAGCAGCAGTTATTGTTATTGTAAGGTGCCGTGTTGAGTATGATGTATAGCAACCTTATGAGCAACAGATCTGAACACTGCCCTATCCTGTGCCAGTGAATTCCAGAGCAAGGGCCATTGCTGTACTTCATTGATACCCAAGTTGGCACAAAAAATTTTAGCCATCACAGGATGAAACTATTTGCATTATTAGTATCAAGGAAGCAATGTGTAACATGGCAAAAGTTAAGTTTAACTCTATCAGTTCGGCCCCACATTCCCTCTTTCCTTTATTATCACAGTTACCCTTGTATCGTTTTATTCCCAGTCAGGGAAAATTAATCTATCACACAATTGCTGTACAGGGGTCTTGCTCCTCTTTTTATTAATTATTAAACTCTTCTCTTAATAATTACTCCATAAAGCAATAATAAAAGTATAAATATTAAGAAGTTAGTACAATTTAAACAGTATATATATATATATATATATAGTTGTTGTTGTTGTATATCATTAAGTCAGAACCAACTCATAACTGACCCTTGAGTGGATTTTTCAGAGGCAGTAAATTGCACAGGAGAAAAATGCTTATCCTTCTTCTGGGGAGCAGTTGGTGAGCTTGAATCAGGAATCTATGAGTTGGAAGTGCAACTTAACTAAGCCACCGGAGATGGTGTTGTTGAGAAAAAAGGGGATAAATAATGAACACTGCATTGGAATAGATGAAGGAAAGAAGTGTTTAAAAGGAATGTATGATTAGGGATTATCTGTATGACAACAGTCCAGAAAAGAAGAGTGGAGGAGATGGGGAGGAAGGTGGGAAATCATGCAACTAGGAATGATTTTTTTAAGTGAACTGAGGGTTGTTGTTGTTGTTATGTGCTGTTGAGTCGCTTGCGATTCATAGCGATCCTCTGTACCCTGTCCTAAACTGAGCCAGTTTCATTATCTCCAATACAAATATCCCCATTACTCCAGTTACCTTGTCAATCTGTCTCATCAGGGGTTTTCTTTTCCTGCGCACTTGCTTCACCTTTGAAAGCATGATGACCCTCACAGGCTGATCTCCCATGGCCACATGCCTAAAGTATCTGAGACGGAGTTTCAAAATCTTTGCCTCCAAAGAGCAGCAGCTTTGGTTCACCCTTTCCAGGACAGATCACTTTGTTCTCTTAGTGGTCCATCGTATGTTCAATACTGTTCTCCAGTACCACACAAAAAAGTATCAGTTCTTCTATCATCCTTACTCATTGTCTAGCTCTCTGACATACAGCAAGTAATTGCAAAGACAACGGCCTGATTTGTTGTTTTTGTTGTTGATATGTGCCATCGAGTCGCTTGCGACTCATAGCAACCCTATGTACAATAGCCCTAAACTCTGCTCTGTCCTGTACCAATCACACTGTCTCTGACACTCCCATCCCAATTATCCCAGTCCCTGAATCAATCAACCTCATAGAGGGCCTTCCCCTCCTGCGCCGTCCCTCCACCCTCCCAAGCATGATGTCCTTCTCCAAGGACCGGTCTCTCCTCAC
>NW_006399971.1:3723158-3724648 GCF_000299155.1 Elephantulus edwardii
TGGAGAGGTCCCTAACAGCATACTTTCCCATCGCAATATATCTTTTAATTTCCTGGCTACTGGTGCCAAGCAGACTAAAGCTGTGAACAATCTCAATCTCTTCACCATCCATCCTGATGCTGCCAATTGGCCCAGTGGTGGGAGTCTTTGTCTTCTTGACATTGAGCCTCAGTCCATATTGGAGGCTGCAGTCCTTGACCCTCTGTAGCAAGCGCTTCAGGTCCTCCACAGTTTCAGCAAGCAGGGCTGTGTCATCTGCATAGGGAAGAAAATGTGCAACCATCAATGAATGAAAATCCAACTTTTCTGTAACTTTCATTAGAATCACAATTTAAAAAAAAACACCACAAACAACCATCAAATCAAGTCTGACTCAGAATAACCCTGAAAACAACATATCTGAATTCTGTACTATCCTGTGCCATTTTCATCATCTTAAACCCATTGCGACAGTCATTATGTCAAAGCATCTTATTGAAGGTCTTCCTCTCTTTCACTGATCCTCTCTATCTTCACAAGCATGATATCCCTTTCCAAGGAATAGCTTGCATTAGCAACATGTCAGAGTATGTGAGAGGAAGTTTCACTATCTGTTCCTCCAAGGAGAACACTGGCTACAATTTTTTCAAGACATATATTTTGGGTATTTTGCAGTTAGTGGGATATTCAGTGCCCTTCTCCAGTACCACAACTCAAAGGTATTCATTCTTCTTCTACTATCCTTATTCAGCTCCCAGGTTCATAGTAAGAAACATAGCCCTCAAATGCATAAGCCATCAGAGTATTGCCTAGTTAATTAAATAAATGTTCAGGTATGAGGGCAATAGAATGTAAGGAGCTGTATCCTTGGGATGTGGCTGTGTGCTTTGCACACAGAGGTGTCTTCAGAAGGAAGATTGCAAGCAGCTCTCATGAGATAATCTGAGAAAAAGGACTGCAAGCAGTTCCCATACATCTTTAGACACTGACTCTTGTGAGAGTAGACACAAAAGTTCCTGCTCTTCTTAAGGTTGTTGCAAATGTAAGAAAGCAAAATTTATGAATACAAAGAAGTCTTGCTTGCATGTATGTCTTTTATCAATCTGTGTAACCGGCCCATTCAGGCTTTATGATGTAATCCTTAAAGTTTCCATTTTTCTGTGAACTATTTCTTTGCTTCTGAATGCTAATAAAACAGAGGTTTGGGGGTTCCTAGGGGCCAGTGGCCTGAACGAGCTCTAGCTTTTCTGGATTTACATTCTGCTTTGCTAGTCCACTTGGCCAACTGACTGGAAGAGATCTATATTTGTTGCCATTCCAAAGAAGGGTGACCCAACAGAGTGTGGAAACTACAGAACGATATCATTGATTTTACATGCAAGCAAGATTCTACTGAAGATTATCCAAAAACGATTGTGACAGCACATCAGCAGAGATCTGCCAGAAGTCCAGGCTGCATTTAGAAGGAGTCGTGGTACTAGGGATATTGTAGCTGATGTTAGATGGATCTT
>NW_006399971.1:3725562-3733698 GCF_000299155.1 Elephantulus edwardii
ACATAATTTGGACATGTTGTGAGGATTGGAGAAGGACATCATGCTTGGTAAGGTGGAGGGACAGCGCAGGAGGGAAGACCCTCTATGAGATAGATTGATTCAGTGACTGGGGTAATTGGGATGGGTGTGTCAGAGGCAGTGCTATTGGCACAGGATAGAGCAGGGTTTAGGGCTGTTGTACATAGGGTCACTATGAGTCGCAAACAACTCAACGGCATATAACAACAACAACAGCAGCAGTCTTCCTTCAGCTCTGCCTATGAGAAACAACAGCAGGTATTTTTCACTTTTGAAAATTTCCCTTTTTACTAATTTATTTTTATGATGGCTACTAGTATTTGTTTTACTGACCAAAGAAGTCTGAAGAGCATTTTCACTTTTATAAAAGAGAGGAAATGTGAAACCAGTGTTACACATTTGTTTGCAGTGAGTCTTTAAAGAGGTATCATGCACGCTATACAGTGAGTTGGACATTGACAATTTTCTTCTTGGGAATGATGATATTCAGTGCCTCAGAATCAAACTATCATTGCCTTTAATCATACCTGTAAACACCAAAATTTTTTTTCCATATAAATGAATCATAATTCTTTGCTTATACTATTTTAGTTTATGACACTTTCATAGGAATGCTCTGCTTTTAGACAGCATGGACCACTTGTTCATTAACAGTATGTAACATTCTTTGACATGAGATTTACAGTTAAATTATTTTGTAAACTAGAAAATGTCAGTGGACATCCTTCGGATTTATTTTTAAAACCTGTGAAATAATAGCAATTTTGTCCAAAACTTACTAACTTAAAAAAAAAATTTGTTTTAGTAACAGATTGATAGCACTAAATTCTATTTTACCTGCTATGAAAGAAATGATGGCAACAAATGGCAGCTCCTGGGGAAACTTCCTTTTAATTGGCTTCTCAGAAGATCCAAAGGCTGAGTTCATCCTTTCTCTGGTGATCGCTGGTTTCTACACCATGACACTCACTGGCAACACAGCTATCATCTTGATCTCCCTTCTGGACAGCCGACTCCGTACCCCCATGTATTTCTTTCTTCGAAACTTGTCATATCTGGACATTGGCTTCACGACCTGCATTGTCCCTCAGATGCTAGTGAACATTTGGAGTGGTGAGAAGACAATCACCTACATAGGCTGCATGGTTCAATTTTCAGTGGCCTTGGCTTTTGGTTCCATGGAATGTGTGCTGCTTGCCGTCATGGCTGTTGATCGCTATGTTGCTGTTTTGTAGCCTTTACATTATGCTCCAATCATGAATGAACAGATATGTCATATTCTGGCTGCTGTTTCCTGGATCTCTGGATTTGCCAACTCTCTCATTCAGTCATCACTAGCCATTGTTTTGCCTCTATGTGATAATCGCCAAGTGGACCATTTCTATTGTGAGATCCTGATCATTATCAAGCTGTCTTGTGTGGATACGGGTCCAACTGAATCGAAAATATTAATTGGACGCCTGATCATTCTTGCCATCCCAGTGTCTATCATCCTTACCTCCTATGCCTGTATTGCCGGAACTGTGGTGAAGATGCAGTCTGCTGAAGGACGAAAGAAGGCCTTTGGGACATGTGCCTCCCACTTGACGGTGGTCACAGTGTTCTTTGGAACAATTATGTTCATGTATCTTCAGCCTAAGAATAATTACTCTCAGAATCAGGGAAAAATCCTGGCCCTTATTTATACTGTTATTGCCCCTAGTATTAATCCACTCATCTATACACTGAGGAACAAAGAGGTAAAAAGGGCAATGAGAAAAGTGATCTGGAAGGATGTAGTTTAAGAAATTATGGGTTCTGAACTTGGAGGTCACAGAAATTACTTGGACAATAGATTAATGGTAGGAAAAATAGTTTTTAGATTTCAGTCAAATTCATTAAAAATCAAATGAAGCCATCAACTACAAACTAAACAAAGAATTACCAACATGAATGCTGGTGATTTTGTAGTCTTATAAAAATTAATAATACAGATATTAATCTATGTTTTTCTTTCTTCATAATATATAATGTGAATATTTTGTGATATTTGTTAATTTCTAAATGAGATTATTGGAGCCATATGATTGTATGGGACACAAAATTTTTCAGAGAAAAATAAACATGGGAGATAAGGAAAATTGTCTCAACATAGTTTACATAGAAAAATAGATAATTTAAACAAAATATCCTAAATAAAGGAAAATACTATTTGTTATCTTTCATAAAGTAAAATAATTCAGAAATAATGTACTGCTGTGTCTTGGTTGTTTTTATTAGTTTCTATTGAGTGTGTTTTGAGCCATAATGACCTGACAGAAAAGAATTTTGCTGTATAGCTTTTTTTTATGATTTACATTTCTTTATATTTTCTGCATAGGTAATACATAGTTAATTTTTTTACTATTTTTTTTAAATTTTATATTTACTTATATATTTACAAAGTTTGAATACAATGTTTTTCACAAAAAGATCCTTCCCACTTCCTTCACCCCACCCACCGATAGAATTGTGCAACCCTATTATTAACACCCTACCACCCCATCCTCATCCCTCTATTTCCACCTTCCCCACACGTTGGATCCTCATATTTATTTTATAATAATGGTTATACAGTATTTGTCCTTGTGCAAATGAGTTAGTTCACTCAGCATAATGCTCTACAGTCTCTCCCAAGATAAGTAATAATTTACAAAATGATTGCCCCTGCCCCTGCGTGCTGTGTAGCATTCCATTGTATGAATGTACCACAACTTCTTAATCCATTTGTGGATGGACATCTGGGCTATTTCCATGTTCTTGCAATGGTGAATAATGTTGCTATGAACATTGGTGTATAAGTTTCTGTTTGAGCCTCAGTTCTTATTTTCTTAGGATGTATTGTGAGCAATGGAATAGCAGGGTCATATGGAATTTCTACGTCCAGCTTTTTTATTTCTTTTTTTTAACTGAGTAAAGTTTTCTTTTTTAAAATGCACAATTGGTTGAACTTGTTTTGTGCATTTTCTCCAGCAGCTGGGGCATCACCACCTTTGGTGTTTCTGGTGTAAATTACTTAGTCTCTGTGTTTTGAAACCAGTTTGATAAATCCTTTACTTAGTAGCTCCTTAAGGGCTGCCCTGTCCAGAGAAGCCCTAATCTTCATTCTCTCTGAGACAACAGCTGGGGTTATCAGCTTATAGTTGGGAACTTCTTTACAAAGTTTGTTATATGTGGCTTTGTCAACCAAGACCAGGTTATTGAGCTTGTCCTGAAATTTGTCTTTGGACCACTTCTTCTTCTTGGCCTTACCCCCAGATTTGTTCACTGGGTCTTTGTCCTTCTCGGTCAACTTTCCGGCATCTTTCTTCTTCTTGTCATCCTTGGGCAGCAACACGAAGCTCAGAGAGAAGCTACCACAAGTGAAGCCTTGTTAAGATGTCTACGTCCAGCTTTTTGAGGAAGCAACAAACTGCCTTCCAGAGTGGTTGTACCATTGTACAATCCCACCAAGAGTGTAAAATAGTTCCTATCTCACCACATCCTCTCCAACATTTATTACTCGCTGTCCTGTTAAACTTTGCCACTGTTACTGGAGTGAGATGATATCTCATTGTGGTTTTGATTTGTGTCTCTGTTATTGCCAGTAATTTGGAGTATTCCTTCATATGTCTGTTGTCCATTTGAATATCTTCATCTGTGAAAATTCTTTCTGTATCTTTTGCCCATTTTGTAACTAGTTTATCAGTCTTATTCTTGTAGAGGCCCAGGAGTATTCTATAAACTTTTGTTATGAGACTATTGTCTGAGATGGTATTGCCAAATGTTTGTTCCCAGTCAGTAAGTTTTCTTTTCACCCTGCTGGAAAAAGTTTTTTATTAATACAGATATTTAATCTTTAGAAGGTCCCATTCATCCATTTTATCCTGTTTAGATTATATGTTTCTTGTATTTGACAGACTCTTTATACTGTAGACTAGGGCTTCTAAGCTTGACCCTAGTTTGTCTCTTATAAACTTTATGGTTTTGGGCATCCTTGAATCCTATCTCAGCTTTCTGCAGGTAGCAGCCCAGTTTTGCCAGCACCATTAGTTGAACAGATTGTTATTTCCCAATTTGATAGGTCTTATTTCCTTGTCAAATATCACTTGACCATAGACAACTGGGTCTATTTCTGGGTTCTCAATTCTGTTCCACTTATCTATGTGCCTGACATTTATCAGTACCAGACTACTTTGGTTATTACCACTGAGTAGTAGGTTCTGAGGTCAGGGAGTGCTAGATATCCCACTTCATTTTTCTCAGAAGTGTTTTGATTATTTTTGCCTCTCCAAATAAACTTGACAAATTCCCTTTCGATCTCCTTGGAGAATGAATTTGGTATCTGTATTGGGATTGCATTGAACATGTAGATTGCTTTGGGTAACATTGTCATTTTCACAATATTCAGTCTTCCTATCCATGAACAGGGCACATTTTTCCATTTCTTTAGTTCTTTTATTGTGTCTTGTAGAAATGCTCTATAGTTTTCTTTGTATAGGCTCTTTGTATCTCTAGTTAGGTTCACTTCCAATTATCTCAATTTGTGATTGGCTATTATAAATGGTATTGCTTTCTTGGTTTGCTTTTCTAAGTTCTCTTTGTTATTGTAGAGGAATCCTATTGAATTTTAGATATTGATCTTATATCCTGCCACTCTACTAAATTGGCCTACTAGCTCTAACAGGGTTTTTTGTTGTTGAGTCTTTGGAGTTTTCTATGTATACTATCATATCATCTGCATATAGTGATATTTTAACATTTCTTTGCCAATCTGGATGCTTTTACTTTCTTCTCTTGTCATATTGCCTTAACAAGCACTTCCAGTACAATATTGAATAGAAGTGGTGACAGTGGGTATCCTTGTCTGGTCCCTATTCTCAAGGAAAATATTTTTAGACTTTCTCCATTGAGAATGATATTGGCTCTCGGTTTTGCATATGTACTTTTCACTATGTTGAGGAAATTCCCTTCTATTCCAATTATGCTGAGTTTCTTAATCAGGAAAGAGTGCTGTATTTTGTCAAATGTCTTTTTTGTATCAATTGCTAAGATCATATGTTGTTGTTATGTGCCATCGAGTTGCCTGCGACTCATAGCGACCCTGTGTACAACAGCCCTAAACCCTAAACTCTTATCTATCCTATCCCAATCTTATTGTCTCTGACACACCTAACCCCCTATGATGCCAGTCACTCAATTAGGCCATCTCATTAAGAGTCTTCCTCTCCTGTGCTGTCCCTCAATCCTCCCAAGCATGAAGTCCCTCCTTGCAACATGTCCAAAGTACGTTAAAAGAAGCTGCAGAATCTTTGTGTCCAAGGTGCAGCCTGGTTTAACCTTCTCGAGGACAAACCTGTTTGCTCACTTAGCAGGCCGTTATATATTCAGTACTCTTCACCAACACCATAGCTCAAAGATATCAATTCTCCATCTATCATCCTTGGTCATTGTCCAACTCTCTGATGCATAGCAAGTGATTGCAAAGACCATGGCCTGTATCAGGTACACCTTAGTCTCCAGACTGACATCATTACTCTTCAATACTTGGAGATCATATAGTTCTTATTACTTATTTTGTTAATATGGTGAATTACATTGATTGTTTTTCTTATGTTGAATCATCCCTGCATACCCATTATGAATCTCACTTAGCCATGGTGAATTTTTTAATGTGCTTTTTTATTCTATTGGCTAAGGATTTTTGCATCTACATTCATGAGAGATATTGGTCTGTAGGGTTTTTTCTTGGTATTGTCTTTGCCTTGTTTTAGTATTAGAGTTATGGTTGCTTCATAAAATGACTCTAGGAGTGTTCCTTCTTTTTCAATTTTTTTAAAATAGTTTAAGTAGAATTGATGATAGATCCTCTCCGAATGTTTGGTAAAATTTAGCTGTGAAGCCATCTGGTCCAGGACTTTTCTTATGGGGAAGTCTTTTTTATTAACAATCTAAAACGTATGTACATTTTATTTTTGCACACTTAATGATTGTTCACAACAAACCAAACAAACATAAACAGCAACTATACACATGGCCTGACATGTGGGGAAGTCTTTTTATGATCTTTTTAATTTCTTCTTTTGTGATGGGTCTGTTCAAGTATTCTATATCTGTCTTTGTCAGTCTGGATAGGGTGTGAGTCTCAAAGAATTTGTCCATTCATATTGGAGTCAAATTCTCCAAATTCAGAGATAAGGATAAAAAGATAAAAAATTAAAAAAATTTAAAAAGATAAGGATAAAAGCAGCATGAGAAAGAGTTACCTACAAAGGGGAAACAATTAGGTTAAGTTCTGATTTCTTAGCAGAAACCATGTGAGCTGGAAGACAATGGTATGACATATACACAAAGTTGAACGAAAGCAACTGACAGCCCAAGATCCTGTACCCAGGAAATCTGTCCATCAAATATGAAGAAGAAATTAGATCCTTTGCAGAAGAGAGGAACTTAAGGAATTTGTGAAAATAAGACCAAAATTATAAGACATTTTAAGTGAAGTCCTTAATGTGAAGATGCCAAAGGAAAGTGTACAGATCATAGTAACAAAAAACAACAGGGAAAAAAAAGAAAAGAAAAGAAAAAATAGCAAAAAAAGAAATCCCCCCCAACAAAATAGCAAAACTAAAACATGGTCTGTGACAATAATCACACTTAATGTGAATGAACTAAATGCATCACTTAAGAGAAAAAGAGTAGCAGTATGGATAAAATAGCAAAGCCCATCAATATGTTGCCTACAAGAGACACATTTAAAAAAAAAAAAAGGAAGAGAAAGACAGACTCAAAGTCAAAGGCTTGAATAAAAGATACCAAGCAAATGGCAACCTCAAAAAGCAGGAGTGACAATATTAATCTCTGATAAAATAGATTTCAGAAGGTAAACCACCATCAAAGATAAGGAAAGGCATTATATAGAGGTTATAAACTTGGTTAACATTTATGCACCAAATGATACATCTGCAAGATACAGAAAATAATGGTTAACAGAATTGAAGAAAGAAATAGACTACACCACAACAGTGGTAGGAGATTTCAACACACTACTATTACTAAAGGGTAGGTCAATCCAAAAGAAACTCAACAAAGATGCAAAAGACCTGAACTGCACAATCAGCCAACTCGACCTAGTGGATGTATTCAGGGAAATGCACACAAATAAAACTCAATTCACTTTCTTCTCAAGTGCACGTAGTACATTCTCTAGAATCAATCACATATTAGGACACAAAGCAGGTCTCAACAAATTAAAAAACATTGAAATAATATGAAGTGTCTTCTCAGATCACAATGCCATAAAGCCACAGCAGCATAAAGCTTATGAAATCTTTCATATGGAAGCTAAATAACTCTGCTAGAACATGATTGTGTTATAAAAGAAATAAAGAATGAAATTTAAAAGTTGTTTGAAACAAATTAAAATAAAAATACAACATACCAAAACCTCTGGGATAGAACTAAGGCACTTCTCAGAGGGCAGTTCATAGCAATAGGCACACATGAAAGAGGAAGAAAGAAGAAAAACTAATGATCTAATTCAACACCTTCATCATCTAACAAAAGAACAACAACCTAATCCTACAACCTCTAGAAGAAAGGAAACTTTCAGGACAAGAGCTGAAATCAATGAGATAGACAACAGAAAAACAATTGAAGCCATCGATAAGACCAGAAGCTGGTTTTTTGAAAGGGTTAATAAAATTGACAAACCACTGGCAAACTTAACAAAAGAAAAAAAAGAGAAGACACTCAATTAAGAAATGATAGAGGTGTCATCACAACAGAACCAGAAGAAATTAAATCTATAATATCGGAATATTATAAAAATCTACACGCTTAGGGAGCTCTGGTGGCCTAGTGGCAAGAAACTGCATTGCAATCTCAGAGGCACGCAGTTCAAATCCACCAGATGCCCTGCTGGAGAAGGAGGGACAGTCTCCTCCTGTCAATCCCACCAGTCAGATCCGATTTGACGGTACACACACAAAAAATAATAAACAAAACAAAATAAATAGATAGATGGGTTGATCTCTGAATTCTCAATTCGATTCCATTGATCTATGTGTCTGTCATTGTACCAGTACCATGCTGTCTTTACCACTACGGCAGTGTAGTAGGATT